>NC_133649.1:167041961-167341961 GCF_009905375.1 Apium graveolens
AGATAGTGAGGCATCTCGGCTAAATATGATAAAATGGGGTTAGAACTGATTTAGCTCCAGAAGTAGGAAAAAAGAACTTATCTGCCTCCTTTCAGTTTTACTCTAACAAAAAGCTGAAAAAAGAAAGTGCTGAAATCACTCTCATCAATGAAGTTGTCATATGGGCATTCCTCAAACATCATAAATTGTGTATTCATGGCGGATTTAAAGATATTTGGGATGACGTCTCACGACTGCCATGTACTCCTTCAACAATTACTCCCGGTCGCAATTCGTTCTGTACTTCCGAAGAATGTTAGAGTTAGCATAATAAGACTCTGCTTCTTTTTCAACACTTTTGTGCAACAAAATTGTTGACGTATCAAAACTTGATAATTGCAAGCCGATGTGGTATTAACCTTATGTGAGCTTGAAAAAATTTCCGCCTTCTTTTTTTGATATATACATCTAATAGTACACCTGGTCAGGGAATTGCGTTTATGTGGACTAGTTTTCTATAGATGTATATCCATTTGAGCGTTTTAATAAAGTGTTGAAAAGTTACGTGCGAAACCGTATTTTCCAGAAGGTTGTATAGCCGAAGCATACTTGAAAGAAGAATTTGTAGAATTTTGCGCTGAGTTTTCTAGAAATAGTTTCACAACTGCCGGTCTTCCGAAGGACCAAGGCAAACTTTCTGGTCCATTATCGCTGCAACAATTAATCTGTTGAAGAGAAAGAACGAGATGAGCGCATTTACACGTCCTCTTAAACAATAGTGAAGTGTTTCCATATATAAGTAAGTCACTTTTCTTTTTCTTTTCTTGATTAATTTTGTATAGCATTATTTTAGTTTGTAACCGAAAAATTTATGTATTTTCAAAGGATGCGTAAGGAGTTGCTTGAAAAAATTTATGAAGGAAAAAAAGGCTTTTCAGTGGATGATTGGGGAGCATAATAGGCTATTTGTTGATTTGGTTTGAGAACAAAGTTTGACTTAATTGACGAGAAAGTCGAAGGTGTTTCTGAAACGATAAGGTGGCTAGCAGGAAAACCATCGTTTATTGTTTTGACTTTTAATTTTATGATATACTTTTCAGTTGGTTGAGGAATGACATAGGTTAATTTGTGTTCCAGTGGGCCTCCAAGAGTCACAAGTCTTATACAGAGGAGGACCTTGACGTCGTTCGCTATGAGACGCTTGATTATATCCATCCTCATGTAATTGTTGGCGACTCTAGCTTGGCGACTGGTACCTATATTACAATCTGAAAAACACCTTTATTTGGTTGCATGTATTCAGATTGTAACTAGTAATTAGAAAAGATTATGGATGAATGTCTAGTAGTTGTTTGTGGTTTTAGATTTGAAACTATGCTAGTATGTTGGGATGATAATTTGGATGTTTGGAGATTGGGATGTTAATTTGGATGGTTGGAGATTGGAATGATAGTTTGGTAAATATTGGAGCTGAATTTGGTTGTTAAATGGCAATTGCTTGGTTTTCTGGCATTTTTTGGCATCTGTGTTTCTGATTTTTACATGGATAAAACAGTGATCAGACATCATTTTATACAAATCAACTGATTTTAAAACAAAGCCATTTATCCATCATTTTTTTGACATAAAACTGATGTTAATGTAATACTATAAACATCTGCTACAAATAAAAAAATGATGTCTATCAAAGCTTGATACATCAGTTCTAGTTGACCATTGACATAAAAAACCGATGTTAAAGACTACATCAAAAAAATCTTGAAACAAAAACTGATGTTATTAAGCATTATAGACATCAGTTTGTCACAAATAGACATCAGTTACCAATGAAGAACCAATGTCAAAGGTACTATTAACATCGGTTGTTTGATGAAAAATGTTGTTACTGGTACTACTAACATCAGTTTATTGGTTAAATTGAAAGATTTTGCTTAGCTAACATATATTTAAATTGATAAATATCATATTATTATGATAAATGAAGATTAGATATGCATGAGAATTTTAATATCAAGATACAGAATTCGGTTTTAAACAAAGAACTGATGTTATGTTGTTTTTAACATCAGTTTAAAACCGATGTTAAATGGGGGGAGTCTTTAACATCACCCACGAAGACATCGGATTTTTGCATTCATAGACATCGGTTTTTAGCCGATGTCTATTGACGTTTTTCTAGTAGTAAAAATAGCCTTATTTCTTTTCTGTTTTCTTTTATCATACTCTTCTAATCTATTTGGGTTTTAGTTAGTCTATTTTGTTATAGTTTGATTTATTCTGATGTTTTCATGTCCGGGAAAATTTTCATGATTTTAATTCTATGATAAAAGTTTAGATGGGGTTGATTGTTCAAAACAATTTAGTCACGTCAAATACAATGACAAGTACATAATTCATGTAATCTTTAAAAAATTACTTGGTTACTTCTCTAATCAGGAAGAACATCGATATATTTAAACGTTTGTACACTTTGTATTGTATTTATTAATCCTGTAAGAACTCTTGTTAGTAAATTGTTTTTTTTAAAAAAATTGTGAAGTATAATATTCGGTAGTATTAGGTGTTTCAAATATCAAAATTTGTTCTTAATGACAGTGATATTTATGACTTGATAATTTAAGATAATTTTATTGTTAATGTTATGCCCGGAATTGACATGGACTCTAAACAGACCCATAACAAGAATTGTAATTATTATTAAGTTAAAATAATTGGATTCGAAAATGAAGTTGAACTCTCGTACTGGTATATTGACCAAAAACTATGTATCGTTATGTTGACGAAGACCTCACTAGCTGACACGTGGGAATATATCAATAAGAGACGTCGTACCATTATATTACCATGTACAGCGGGTTGCCTCCCCATCAACAGTAGGGTATTCCTGCCCCCATATGAACAAGTTGGGAGTCATCACCTCATATTTAAAGAGACTTGAATAGACAAGTGGGAGTTCTTACTGATATGTCAACTCGCACAGGAGATATAATTACAAGAATATATGACTACGTGACCCTATTGGGGCACATCATGGAAATATTGCGGGACTTTGTTACGCTTGGAAGGGCCTCATCTTGGTCAGCACTACTTCATATTTTTGGGTCCACATCACATGACCGGACTCTATGGGGTCGCATGTGAGACCTCTAGGTGTTCTCGTGCCTCACCAACGAGATATCTTCGCTTAATACCATGACAACCTATTATGCCTAACTGGGCTTGGGCCATGGAATAATATGGGCTTTCTACGAACTATCCAACGGTCAACGAACATGGGCTTTGATGGACTGGACCAAACCCAAGCTCATCTGGGTAACTTGTCCTCTAAGTACTATGTGTGGCTTGAACCCCTATAAAAGGGTACGTATGCCTCTTGTTTACGGATGGACAACGGTTTGAGATGAGAGAATAAACATTATTCTCTGGCATTCTACAAATCATCAAACAAGATCAGCTATAACATTCATCAATGTTCGTCCCGTGTTCTGCGCGTTCTTCGTGAAAACAGCTTCAAATCAATATAATTTGTTCCGTGATTCCAGTAACCTCCAAATTCGTGTTGTTACGAAATTCCTCCAACAACGTTTGGTTTAGAAGGATGGGGGTTATTATCTGACGGAGGAACGGATAATTTTATTCATAATTTAGGGATTTTGGGTTTATTACGGGGGCTTCACCGTTGTTAGATACATGTCAGATGTAATTAAAAGCGACCAACGACAACCATTACCTAAGGACGACGTAACACTTGACACAATACAAAAAACGGAAGTAGAGAAGAACAACATAAAAATTATGGTCAGGAAGTTTAGGACGGAAAGAAAAATAATTAACAAAATGTGGAAGCGTGGAGATCCAAGACAAGGGGACCCGCGCAACAAAAAAACGGAGGAACACGGTTTTGCACAGGGACGCAGCAAGAGCATCAGACACTTGCTTTAGTTTCAGTCCGACCCGGCATAAAAAATAGATAAGTTTTCAAATTATCTTTTAATTTTCTGTGAAATTTTATTGATTTTATATTACGCCATGCATGTAACCATGAATTTTGTTTTTAAATTTATTTTATGCAAAAAAATATTTATAAATTAAAAATATGTACGATTAAATATATTATTGTGCTTGTAAAATTATTGCGTGATTCTAATATTTAGATGACGCATTTATTTTTAAAAATATCGTACGAGATATTTATTTTTGAAAATTTGTGAATAATTTAGAAGACCGTACGAGATGCATCTCTCTAAAAATAAATATTTATGCGAAATGCATAATTTTAAATAAATGTTTTACAGAAAACATTATTTTGAAAAAAGTAAATATCGCGACATTTCTTAAAATGACATATTTATTATTGCGTTTGGATTGCGTTCAAAATAATTTTTTTCATATAACGTCGCGACAATATATGTATGTAAAAAATATTTCAAACTTGTGAACTAAAATTATCAAGTAGGGTAGCTCGGGCAAGTTATACGTCCCTCAATGTTATACGCTCAAGTAAAAAAGTCAGCGACCCTCTAGATTATAAACGTCATAAAATTCATGCTCTCCTCTCAAGAGAGTCCGGGAACAAAGTTGTTATTCCCAGTGGACTAACAATGAGATTTACAGAAGGGGGGTTGAATGTAAATCTCAAAACTTTTTCAAGTTTTGAGCAGTTTCTAAGGCTAAGTGTTTCTGAGAACAAGTGTGTGTGTGAATTGCTTAAAGCCAATGCAGACAGATATATATTCAAACACAAATGTAAAGAACACAAAGATCTTAAAAACTTTTCTGGTGGATTTGTTGTTCCACCAGAGATGTGTTATTTCAGAAAATCTGTGATTCAAAGAATTAAATCACAGCTGCTTCCTAGTACAAATTAGATGATTTTCTCTCTGGATATTTCTAAACAGCTCAGGAAAATACTTCTAATTACTAGTTGCTACTTGGTTTATATATCACCAAGTTTACAAGTGAAGACAAAACTGTAAAATACAATTAAAAAGATTCTTCACATGTTTCTCTTCTTTCTCTCTCAAATGCAATTTAGGCTTGGCTGTAGATCTTTGAATACTTCCTTGTTTGCATCAGAATGGGAATGCTGCATTTTCTTGATTCCTCTTAGAGGCTTCCACATTCTAATTTGTCTCTGTCAACCCATGTGCCTCTGTCAGCTTATGAATTATCACTATCAACTGCTAATGAACTAAGCATCCGTTGAAGCTTTCATCCGTTGATGCCTTATCCGTTGAAGCTTTATCCGTTGATGCATTATCAGTTGAAGTCTTTATCCGTTGAAGCATTTATCCGTTGATGGATATTATCCGTTGAAGCATTAGAGACATCCGTTGAAGCTTTGTTTCTTATCCGTTGAAGGTCTTCAATATCAGTTGATACTTCTTCACTTATACAAATTACAAGGCATGAAATATTTACAATTAGCCCTCCTATTTGCATATCCACTAGGAGTCAACATGACTGATACTTTCCTACAACATCTAAGAATTACAACTTGAATCCAGAGAATGAAATGTGCTACAATACTAACTTATTGCTAAGTAAAGCTACTCCTTCAACGGATAGCCAAGATGGTCTTATCCGTTGAGGCTACAATCACTAGATTTCTACTTAAGTGTTTTGTTTTTATCATCAAACTAACACACATATTCCTAACAATCTCCCCCTATTTATGTCTACTAGAACTGTAGACATAAATTTGGGTTTATCTTGATGATAACAAAACACTTGACAAATATGTTAACTGTAATAAAGCAGAAATTCAAAAGTGCTACAAAAATGTGTATGCTGAGATGTAATTGAAGAGTTACATTGTTTCCAAGGGTGCTCCTTTAGCCTGAGCAAATTACTTTTTTTCCTTTGATCCCTTGTTTTCTTTCCTAGCCTCCTGTCATTCTCCTCTATTTGAAGTTGAAGTTGTCTGTAGAATTCAGCTTCATCTTCTTCATTGATGTCCAACTTAGATTGCATATCCTTGAGAGTTTCATTACTGGCAATCTTGAGCTGATCTTTAATTCTGAAAAATCTTCTGACTCCTTTGTTGTCTCTGAACTCCATCAACCAATGAGGTGATTTGTGAACTGTAATTCCTCTTTCTTGAATGAGTAATGTTCTAGGCAAGACATTGGGCTCCCACCAAGTCTTCCTTATGTTGGCAATCTTGTTGAGAATCTCAGTCTTGGCAGTCCTGGTAAAGCCAGAATCCCTTTGTATGGCTGAGTAGACTCTAACCAAGGTAGAGTAGCCTTCATTCAGAATCCTGTAGAGAGGCCAAGTTCTTTCCCCACTTCCTTTGTATTTGAACACTAGTCTTTCTGGCAGCTGTCTGTAGGCAGCTATTCCCCTTACTTCCTCCAGCTAATCCAGATAGAGTTCAATATCTGAAAATTCTTTTATGTCACAAATGTGAACATAATCATCCTTAGAGGCTTGTGGCTTAGGCTTAGGCTTCTGAGTGAATTTGATTGAGGTTTTGGGAGGTGTTGATTTGGTTCTTCTTTTCTGCTTCTTTGATGGTGGAGAAGAGGTTAAGAAGGTGGGCAATTTGATGGTGTCCCAATCAATTGGTTCCTCCTTAGGAATGATTGGTTCACCATGAATGTTTATGAAGGGGTCAGGCACAATGGGTTCAGAAATAGAAGGTAGTGGTTTGGATTTTGATTGGGTTTCTTCAGTCTCATCTACCATCTTTCTCTTTGCATTAGCCTTCTTTCTATTTCCTTTCTGCCATTCCTCTCTTTCCTTACTTCTCTCTTCCATACCATTATCTACCAAGTCCCTCATACCTTCAGTTTCACTTCTGTCTTCAATTTCTTTCTTTTCTTCAGCTTGACTTGACTTTAGCTGTTTTTCAAGCTTTGCTTGTGCTCTTTTGTTAGCCTTTAGCTTCTTGGCTTCTTCCTTCAACCTTCTGGTTTCTTCCCTCTTGGCTATTGAGAATTTGGGATGTCCTTGCATCACACAGATGCTCTTTCCCTCTCTGAAGATAATAGCCATGTTCCTCCTTACAGCTACATCCATGTTCTCTTTGAGCTTTGTGATACTTCTACCCAAAAGCTTGTCTTCATCAGGCTGTGGAAGAGGAAAATCCACTCCTTTCATTTGAGCAAGGCTTAGAGGGTTCTTTGTAGAGTCCTTGTTGGATCTGTTGTTGGGCTTGAGAACCATAGGTTTCAAATTCATGGAAGAAGTCTCTCCAACCTTATTCCTCCCTACTGGCTTGAGCTCCATAATATTGATTCCACTTTTGTGCTATGCTTCACAGATTGTGATTGAGAAGTTGTAGAACCAAAAATTTATTGCATCTTTTCATCAATCTTCTTCCTTTGCTCTTTGACTTGCAATTCAGCTGCTGCTATCTGGATTAGATCAATTCCATCAAGCTTTCCTTTGATTTGAATAATTGGAGAAGTGGTGATGGCAGGAACTAGCACTTGGGATATTTGAACTGTTGTTGATGGCTCTCCTTCCCTTTTCCCCTTTATTCTCCCCCTTTTTGTTATCATCAAGGGTAGGGGTTAAGCCTTGTGCTTTTGCCAGCTGCATGAGTAGATTTGTTTGAGTCTGTTGATTCTGAAGAATGGTGACCATAGAGTCTTCAATGACCTGAACTCTATCTTCCAACCTGGCCAGCCTCTTGTCAGCATCAGATGCTTTCCTCAGTCTCCCCAACAAATCTTGCATAGTACCATAAGGTATGACTGAATCCAACTTCTCAGCATTGTAGGATTTCAGATCAGCAATATCCTGTTTGAGCTCATCCATACTTAGATTCTGTTTGAAATGCTGCAACTGCAAAAGATGCAGAGATTCCAGATGAGCTTGAAGAATTGCCTTGGTACCAGCATCTGTAGTCTCCTGAAGGGCCTTCTGAATTGTCATGACTTGTCTGACCAAAGTGACACCAAACTCTCCTGGTGTTGATGCTTTTGCCCATGCCCATTCAGGAAGATCTGGAACAGAACTTGGGCCTGCTACTCCCCCTAAGTTCATGCTCTCATCCAAAGAATAAGAGTCAGCATCATTAGAATTTACTCCAAATTCTTCAGATGGCTCACCAGCTTGAGAAGGCAGCCTGTTAACAGCAGCTTTGTCTCTGAGAAGAGATTCTGAAGTGTGTACAATGTTTAAAGTCTGTTCTGCCTCCACATTGCCCTGAGCAGCCAACAATTGATAGGCTGGAACAGGGTGAGTAAAAGTGTCAGCATCCAAGGAAGTGTTATTAATTACAACTTTGTAATGTTGCTGAAATTGTCTTTCCCTTTCTGCATCATCCACTTTCATTGACTCACTAGCAATGGCTGGATCCACCCTTATAGCTTCTGTACCTGCCTTTCTTTCATTTTCTCTATTTTCTTGCATCAGGGGCTCCCCCTGGCTCACACACACCCTCACACCCTCACCCTCACCTTCTAAGGTGGCACTCCCCTCACTCACTTTTGCCATGCTGGAAGAAATAGCATGCATATGGTGACTCTCAACCTCTCCTTTTTCCTGGGAGCAACCCAGCCTCTCACTCAAAAGATCACTCCCTTCCCTCAAACCTAAAAGTGATTGTACAGTAACCATGTCCTCTACAGTTGGAATTGTTTCTGTTAAGTGTGTAGAGACCATCAACGGATAGAGAGTATCCGTTGAAGTGGAAACTGATGGTATCAACGGATAACTGCTGTTAAGCTTATCTTTGAAGAACAACCACTTGTCAACGGATGAGATATCTGTTGAAGAAGGAAAATGTAGATATAGAAAGTGACATAATTATTGAATCTGTGTGAATTGATTTTAAGTAAGGTGACACAGATTCTTCAACCATATCTGAAAGAATTGGCTGATGATCCAACAAATCATCTAAAAGATGATGATCATCAGATTTTGAGTGGGGCTCCTCCCTGAGTTTTAATGAGGGAGAATCAGGAATTGATGTGAATATCATATCCACATCCAGAGAGGGTGATGGAGAGTTTGATGATTGGTGTGTTTCTATTAGAGAATGGGGCTGTGACTCCACATTTGCTGGAATCACATCAAGCTGAATTTGAGAAGGCACAGATACATGTGGATGTATATGTGCTGTGTGTGCCCCCTGTGTGGAAACTAGGGTCTTGGCTTTCTTCTTCCTTGAAAAGGCTTTAATTGGTGAATGTGTGGTTTCAGTATCCCTCCCTCTTTTGTTCTGTGTCCCTGGTTGGGGACTATTTTTAATAGTTACACCCTTTTGGGAGGATGCAACTAGGGATGTGTTTGACTCCTTTTGAACCACCACAGTCTTTTGAGAGACTATGGCTTGGCTGGCTTGGGTACCACTCACCTCTCCCACCTTATCCTGGGGGGTTTTTTGATGTTCACCCCTCCCCTCACCACTCATACCCTGTTCACTCCCTTCAGGGTTTATGGTAGTTGTTACAACTGTTGTCTTTTGAGAAACAACAGAGGTGGTTTTCTTTGACTTGAGTTTTGAAATTTTAATTTTGGTGGCTTTGGTAGGAACCTGTTTGGACAAAGACACAGATTCCATTGCCACACTAGAAGGCAAAGAAACAATGGGGTTGAAAATGATAGGAGTTATAGAAGTGTTTACCTCACTTACCTGTGGTGCATTCATGATTGGCAAATATACCAATGGCACCTGACTATTGAGGTTCATTCTCACAAGGTCTCAAAGGACCCTTTTCTCTTGTGCCCAGCATTTTAGTTTATTATTCTCATTGGATATGACCAATCCTTCAGCAACATGGTTAGCCAATAACATAAAGAATCTAGCATAGTAGATGTTATGTGGTCTATTAGCTTTGTTACCTAATCTGGAACCTAATTCTAGCATGACACAGTTGCTAAAATTAAAGTACCTATCAGAAACTAGCATATAGAGCATATTAACAAGAGATGAAGTTATGGCATCAAAATTGCTAATCTTCCCAGAGAAAACCTTGATAAAGGCATCTCCAAGAAAACTCCATTCTTTCCTAAGGCCTTTCCTTCTAATACTACCTAAACTAGCAGAATCAAAAGCATAGCCTATGGAATCTAACATAGCAGATACATCTTTATCAGTGTGTGGTGTCATGGCATTATTCTCAGGCAACTTAAAGCAAGACTGTAAATCATCATAGTTAATGCAATAATCCTTACCTTGGAGAGAGAAGACAATAGTCATATCTGTGGAGTTGAACTCTGCAGTTGTCCAAATCTCCTCAATCACCTCACAGTAGATGGTTGGGGCTTCCAGCATTGCATAGCTTAGTTTGCAGTTTTTGATGAAGTCCATCATCTTGTGATAATCAGAATGGGCTTCATTCTTTTCAACCAAGGCTACGAAATTATTCTTTTCATAAACAAATCCAGATTGAGACATAATTTTGACTACTGGTACCATTGTTGTGAGTAGAGGTTGCAGAGAAAAACTTGAGAATTTTGGGAGAGAAGGAGAATAAAAATTGCTAGAAAGCGTAAAGTGAAAATAAGAGTTCAATTGGGCTTTTATACTTTCTTGAATTAAAACGAAAATAAAATGATTAACGATACTTTTAAATAAATTACAGCCGTTTAAGAGGAAAGAAAACTGTAGAAATTCTGTAACCTACCTTTAATACAAATACATACAACAGTGCATATCTGTATCAACGGTTAAGGAAAAGAATCAACGGCTGTGACTTACTGAAAGTAACTGATGTGACACTTCAACGGATAAGGTAAATAGTTATCCGTTGATGATCAACACTATTTTATCCATTGAAGGATAAAATTACCAGAAATGTATTTGTCTTTCAACGGATAATGAACATCCGTTGATAGAACAATTTTGGCTTTCAACGGATAGGGAATATCCGTTGATAGGATAAGTCTTACTTAAAGCCAACTTTGTTCTTGCAGCAAATTCATTTCAGGCTTCAAGGTAGATTATAGATGACATAAATTATGAATAATTAAGCATACCTAGCTCACTTACTAATCTTGTGACTGTTGATTTATCAAGTGGCTTGGTAAATATGTCTGCAATCTGCTTTTCACTTGGAACAAAGTGAAGTTCCACTGTACCTTTCATCACATGTTCCCTAATGAAGTGGTACTTGATATCAATGTGCTTGGTTCTTGAGTGCTGCACTGGATTTTCAGTAATGGCAATGGCACTTGTGTTGTCACAGAATATTGGAATTTTGTCAAAAGTCAAACCATAGTCAAATAGTTTATTCCTCATCCATAGTATTTGTGCACAGCAACTACCAGCAGCAATGTACTCAGCTTCAGCTGTTGATGTAGAAACAGAATTTTGCTTCTTGCTGAACCATGACACAAGCTTGTTCCCTAGAAATTGACAGGTGCCTGTTGTGCTTTTCCTGTCTATTTTGCAGCCTGTATAATCTGCATCTGAGTAGCCAATTAGATCAAAACCAGACTCTCTAGGGTACCAAATTCCTAGATTTGGAGTCCCTTTGAGATATCTGAAAATTCTTTTAATAGCCACTAAGTGAGATTCTTTAGGGTCAGCTTGAAATCTAGCACAGAGACATGTAGAAAACATTATATCAGGTCTACTAGCAGTTAAATATAAAATGAGCCAACCATGCCTCTATAACTTGAAATATCCACATACTTTTCAGCCTTGTTTAATTCAAGCTTAGTGGTAGTGGCCATGGGAGTTTTTGCAGTTGAACAGTCCATTAAGTCAAACTTCTTTAAAAGATCATAAATATATTTTTTGACTAATGAAAATTCCACCACTAACTTGTTTAACTTGTAAACCAAGAAAATAAGTTAGCTCTCCCATCATGCTCATTTCATATTTACTTTGCATTAACTTAGCAAACTTTTACAAAGCTTATCATCTGTAGATCCAAATATAATATCATCTACATAAATTTGTACAAGTATTTTAGAGCCATTAACATTTCTAAAGAAGAGTTTTGTCAACAGTACCTCTTGTGAAGTGATTATCTAGAAGGAATTTTGACAAAGTCTCATACCAGGCTCTAGGTGCTTGCTTTAGTCCATAGAGTCCTTTCAACAGATAATACACATAGTCTGGAAATTTTGGATCTTCAAATCCTGGAGGTTGGCTTACATAAACTTCTTCCTCCAATTCCCCATTTAGAAATGCACTCTTGACATCCATTTGATAGACTTTGAAATTGGCATTAGCTGCATAGGCTAGAAAGATTCTGATGGCTTCAAGTTTGACAACTGGAGCAAATGTCTCATCAAAATCTATTCCCTCTTGTTGAGAATAACCTTTAGCAACCAATCTGGCTTTATTCCTTATGATAATGCCATTTTCATCCATCTTATTTCTGAATACCCATTTTGTGTCAATAGAACTCTTGTTCTTTGGCTTGGGTACCAGCTTCCATACTTTGTTTCTCTCAAATTAGTTTAGCTCCTCTTGCATTGCTAAAATCCAATCTGGATCCAAAAGAGCTTCTTCTACTCTCTTAGGTTCCTCCTGTGATAGAAAGCTACTGTACAGACATTCATCTTGAGTAGCCCTTCTAGTTTGCACTTTAGATGTAGCATCACCAATGATCAGTTTAAAAGGGTGATTCTTGGTCCATTTCCTTTGAGATGGTAGATTAGCTCTAGATGAGGTTGTTAGGTCACACACACACTGTAGATGGGGTGAATACAGTGTATAGTACACTCAAATCGAACTTTAAGAACTTAAGTAACAGAAAACAAGCTTTATTGAAACAATAAACTCTGTTACAGTATGGAACTGTTACCTCTCATGTGAACAAATATCACAGAGCTGCTAGGGTTACAATGAATAATCTTCTCTAATAATGATAACACTTATAGTGTAAACCCTATGTCTGTGTTTATATACTACACAGTTACAAGATAATCGCTAATTGATATGGAATATAATTCTGCTTCCTAAAATATATCAATCAGATATCTTTTCTTCCAAGTATTCCATTCTTCACGGAATTCCTTCTTTATGCATATCTCTTCTTATGTTTATCTCAATCTTCTTTCCTTTAATCAGCTACTGTCCTTATCTGATTATCCTTCAGCACTTAAGTTCTGATATCTATCTTCTGATGATTATCTCCTGATAACATACGTACTGATATCCTTAAGTCCTGACTTCCAGTATAAGTACTGATCAATAGTTAAGTACTGATTTATCCTGTTCAGTAAGATCTGAAAGCTAAACATAAAACTATTAGCCATGACATTATCAAATATATCTAACAGAGGTTGCCTCAGTATTGTCATGATGTGAGATAGAATGTTGATTGGTTGAAACTCCCCCTGAGTTGCTAATCCTTTGAAAGGAATTGGGAGTCCTATCAACTGATGAAGTGAATTGATTATCCGTTGACAGACTGTGATCAACGGATGCTTCATTATGAACTTCAACGGATGATGCACTTTGTCTTTCAACGGATGTTGCATTGCTTCTTTTAACGGAAGCTGAATTATGACTTTCAACGGATGCAACATTCTGTGCATTATCTAAAGGCAGATTCTGAATTCTTCTTGAGATGCCTTCTTCATCATTCTCATCTTCACTATCATCACAATATATCTCAATGTTGTCAAATTTGAGTCCTTCATGGTGTCCCTCATCTGTTAGTCCATCAATCTTTTTATCATCAAACACAACATGCACAGATTCCATGACAATATTGGTTCTTAGATTGTAGACCCTATAAGATTTTCCAGCAGAATAACCAACAAATATACCTTCATCAGCCTTTGCATCAAACTTCCCTTTGTGATCAGATTGATTCCTTAAGATGTAACATTTGCAACCAAAGACATGCAGAAAGTTTAAAGTTGGTTTTTCTCTCTTGAATAGTTGATAGGGAGTCATGTCTTTTGCTTGATTGATTAGAGAAATGTTCTGAGTGTAATATGCACAGTCTGGCTTCTTTCTTCCTTTAAACTTTCCGTCCATTCCTGGATTTTCTTGAAGAAATAACTGTCTTGACATTTCTTCATCAAGATCTAGGAGTTCATCAGAACTTATCCTTTTACCAGCAGCAGAACTTATTCTTTTCCCAGTATCAGAACTTGTCATGTGACTAGCTTGTCTTGATGTAAACCTTCTACCTTGACTATGACCTGTACCCATTCTAGAGTATCCTTGATCATCATTTCCATCATCCTTTCCTTGCAGTGTCTTGTTAGTTTGCATTTGGACTTAATTACCTTCTCCCCCTTTTTTGGCATCAGCAGGTAGTAAAAGAGAGATAAGTAATTCCACTGAGGATTGGATTTCAGTAAGTTGAGATTGCTGAGAAGCTTGATTTTTCAGAATGTCATCAATCTGAGCTTGTTGTTTTTTCTTGAGTTTTCTCAATATAAGCAATCCTGTCAATGGTAGGTTGAAAGAACTTTTTCTTATCAATTTTCCAAACTTGTTCTTGTTTGATAAAGTTCTCATGTATCTTGTGTAGCTCTGTATGAGTAGTTGAATGAAGACCTTGTAGATGTTTAGTACTCAATACAGTGACTCTAAGATGGGTTTTAAAATCATCAGAATTTAATATTTCATCAGCTTTAGTCAAGTGCTCAGCAAGATGTAATGCATTTGGAACACATGAAACTGAGTTCCATTCCTTAGTCCACTCCTGACCTGCAGGAGTTTCACTCCAAGGTACTGGTGCATCCCTAATAACAAACTCCTTTACCAGTTCAGACTTAGGAAGAGTCGGTTGAGGAGTATGTCCTGAAGGACCTGCTTTATCAGCATTTACAGTTGGAGCAGCTTCACCAGTATCTCCAGCATTTGCAGCATCAGAACTTAAAGAATCAGTATCTTCTGATAAGACAACAGTGTTAGTAGCAATGAAGGCTTCAGCATCCTCTAATTGCTGATCTGATACTAAGTTCTGATCAACAGCCATATCCTGATGCTCACCTAAAGTCTGATCATCAGCATCTTGATGCAGAGAAGGTGTTGTTGATAACTCTGGAGTTTGAAACAACATCAGTAACAGGTGTTGTGGAAGGATTATTTGCTGTTGGAGCTTCTAAGAAAAGTATTTCAGGCACAACCAGGTTCTGAATATCAATTTCAGTACTTGTTCCTGGATCAACAAGAGACACAGATGGTGAGTTAACCTTGTCAGATACAGCTTCCTGAGATGGAGTTGATGGAGAAGAAGTGACTGGAGCAAATTCCTTGTCTTGTGAGATCAAAGATTCCTGATCCCCTTCCTTAGCTGCTTCCTCTTCATCATCTGAAACTGGCCTTTGTGCCCTCTGTTTCTTGTACTTCCTTATTGATTTGGATTTCTTGGGAGTGTTTCAGGAACTATCATTCGTCTAAGCCTCTTGAGAAGCCGAGAACCCCCAATTTTAGAATCCTTCTGAGAAACCTCTTTCTCAGCTTCAGTTACAACAGGTTCTCTAGCAGGAACCGGTTCCTCAGAATCAGAGTCATCTCTCAAGGCAATCATCCTTCTCTTTTGAGGTGTTTGAGGAACATTCTTTGTCCTCTTGGCTTGGAAGATGAAGGCTTTACAGTAGGTGCTGAAGATGAAGGTTGAGCAGTCTGTGAAGTGGAGAGATAGGATTTGAGATATGTTCTGGGGGTAGGTTGAGTAGAATGAGAGGTAGGTACTGAGGTTGATGGATTTTGGGTGTTTGGAATTGGTTGGACATCAGAGTAAACAGATCTATAAGTATCAGGATCAACACTTACCAGGATCTGTTTTGCAGACTTAGGAATCTGTAATGGTCTAAGCACTTTTTTCTTAGTATCAGCATTTACCAGGTCATTAAAGTATCGTTTTGCAACCTTAAAAGGTGGGGTTTGGGTGCTGACTAACTGAGGTTCATCAGTACAATAAGTGTAAATAAGTTGACAGAATCTAGCAAAATAAACAACATCTCGATCCTCTGTCATCCTATCCCCAATAAAACCAATTAAAGCAGTTGCAAAATCAAAATGAGTTTGATTGATAATTGCATACCCGATGTGCTGACTCATAATGGGAATGGCATCAAAATTCGAACATTTGTTTCCAAAAGCTTTGGTGATGCAATCAAAGAAGAAACTCCATTCTCTTCTGATATTAGCCCGTTTCAACTGTCCAAGTTTCGTCAGACTCTTTTCATATCCCAATTCAGCCATTAACTCCCGAAGGGCTGAGTCCTCTGGAATTGAGAAAGTACAATCTTCTGGAAGATGTAAAACCCTGCGTACTGTACTAGGAGTGACTACAAAGGATGAATCACCCACTTGGAAGATAATACTGGGAGTTCCACGTTGACCACCATCATCAAAAAGTCCAGTCCTCCAAAACCTCAGAACTTGTTGGCTTGAAAAGAATTCAGGCTGTGTTAATGCATACCCAACCTCACTATGTGCAAGAAGATCTTGCACAAAATGCAATTCAGATGGAGCTTCAGCATGATCAAGAATTGCAGCATAGTTGTTTGGAACAAACTTAGCTCCATCAATGATTAAATCCTTTGGTGCCATGTGAAAAAATATTGAGATTCAAGTATGCCTGTTAGGTGTTTGAGATAATGTCTGTATGAAAAACCAACGTGAGAAAGAAGGAGAAAGAGAGTAAAAGAAAGGAGAGAGATAAAATATAAAGAAAATAAAAGATTAAAGAAATCTTCTCTCTGTTGTACTTATACTCTGAACAAAAATGTTACCGTTGGACACCTATCAGACATGCAGTAATAACGGACAGTTACTGGGCTCGAGAAAACAGGAATCATTACTTACCCAGTTGCCTAGTTTCAAGGAAAAACCGTTCCATTTATAAAGAGAAACAGTTTTGATTCAAAATTTAAACTGTTAGCACTGATTGAATTATTTTTCACTGCATCATTAATATTCTGAAAATACATCACATGAAAATGACCAAGATAAATTAGATAAGTAAGTGCTGAAAATGAATCAGAATTAAATATAAAACAAAATTTATATGGTCATCAGAACATCAATCAGGATTTATCAACATAAGACAAAATAACTCAGAGACAAAATCTTGAAGTAAAAACAACTTTCATTAATATATCAAGATAATACATTTATGAAATGGAAATTACATCAATACTTATACAAGATTTTCCCTAAGCTTCTAATCCTAACATCAACAGCCTTAGTCCTAGCTAAGAAGCCTGACAAAGCTGATGATGAAGAAAAACAGGAAGAAGACGAGATTAAGTCATCTTCTTCGTCCTACTCTCGACAAACAGAATGGTGAGTCTGATGATTCGCTCTTGTTGGCGGAGAGCTTCTAGCCTTTCCTCCTCCAATCGCTCCAGATGGCGATGGTAGTCCATATAGAAGAACAGGAGGCGTGTCAGTACCTCCTGTGGGACAGAGTCCCATATCTCCTCAGGAATGGCTGTGACATGCCATTCCTGCTGCCACTCGGCACAACTTAGCTCCATATTGAAGGTTTGGTAGTTCAAAAACATGTTGTATCTTGCCATTGTGTTTTTGAAAGAAAAAGGAGGATAAGTGTGTGAGAAGAATGTGATGGAAAGACTGATGTGAAGTGGTTGCTTATATAGACAAGAGAATGCCAGGAGATGTAAAGAAATTGAATGCTGACAGGTAGAATTAATTCTACCTCGTCTCCCTAGACTTTAGAAGAGAATAACATTCATTGGAAAGAGGAATCATGGTCTAGACCGCACAAGACACAAGAAACAGTGGACTGTTCAAGTACGAATACCATTAATCCTAATCATAGTGACTATTAATCTTCCACTTCAATATATTCTAGTTCGAACTGAGACTGTTAGCAAATTTTATTCACAGATAAGCCAAGTAAAGGATTAGACTGAGAAATTAGAACTTAGACCTATACCAGAACTTAACAGTCATCAGAACATAATTTCTTAACTCGAAAAAGGAATGCCCATCTTAGTAAATCCTCATACAAGTTCTGAGTTATAGACGTCAGAACTTAATCATCAAAACGTGTAACTAGAACTTGTCCTCAGAATTAGTGCAATGTGACACAATGACTGTTTATCTAAAATAACATAGACCACCACAGAAATTTTCATCATTCAGATGGAGTGATTAGTGTGTGCATTAAGCTAAATAACAGACAAAGAGTAAAGTCTGATTCACTTCAGTACATCTTAGAAATAAGGCATAACTAAAATCTTGCTAAAGAGCTGTCATTGTCCTGAAACCTACTGATGAATGAGTTCATGCTTGAGTCCACCTCAACTGTTTTGTGCTAATTTTATGCATCTTTTGAAATTCTATTTTACAGTGGCTTCTCAGTGTAAGTGAGTCACGACTGTTTATCAGAATTTATGCTATTATCAGAGTATTTCTCCAGTAATCATAGAGTGTGAAAAGTCACCAAGAAAATATTTTGCTTTTCTAATGCATATCTACTTAATACCAGCAATGCACTTGGGTCGTCCCTTCCACATTTGTACTCTAGATCTCAAAGGAGTACCTGATTTTATTCTTTGATCTTTTTGCTTTTTCTTTTGATAAGTGAGGTTTATCAGCACTTAGTACATTTAGCAGTTTACTAGTATCAGAACTTAACAGATGAGTAGCATTATTCTAATTTGTGACTTAGTAATAAGATATACAAAGTAAACTTAACTAAGCTCAATTATCAGAATTTGCTAGTGTCACAGGGTTTCCACTGAAATAATTACTTCTTACATGGAATCATTTGTTTATTGAAGACTACTAGGTCAGTATCTAGCACAGTTATCCTCATAGGATTGAATAGGTACTAGAACAGACATATAACTTATCAGAGTTTAGAAACATATATCAGACAACAGTCAGTACTTAAAGACATTTATCAATTAAGCACAGAACATACAATGAGATTAATTCTGTAAATACTGAGCATAAAGTCTGATAACACAGAACAAGTCTAAGCAGATTTAGAGAAAGAACCTGAAACCATTCCAAGTTCATTTACCAATCTTGTAAAAGTAGCTTCACACAGTGGTTTTGTGAAGATATCTGCCATTTGTTGATCTGTGGGAACAAAATGCAATTCCACTGTACCTTCATCCACATGTTCCCTGATGAAGTGGTACCTGATGCTGATGTGCTTTGTCATAGAGTGTTGAACTGGATTACCTGTCATAGCAATAGCACTTTGATTATCACAGTAAATAGGGATTTTGAAATATGTTAACCCATAATCCAGTAACTGATTCTTCATCCAAAGAATCTGTGCACAACAGCTTCCTGCAGCAATATACTTTGCTTCTGCAGTTGATGTGGAAATTGACTTTTGTTTCTTGTTATACCAAGAATCCAATCTGCCTCCAAGAAATTGGCAGCTTCCACCTGTGCTTTTCCTGTCAATTTTACACCCTGCAAAATCTGCATCTGAGTAACCTATTAGTTTAAAATCTGATTCTCTAGTATACCATAATCCCAGAGCAGCTGTTCCTTTAAGATACTTAAAGATTCTTTTTACAGCTGTTAAGTGAGGTTCTCTTGGATCTCCTTGAAATCTTGCACAAAGACAGGTAGCATACATGATATCAGGTCTACTAGCAGTTAGATAGAGTAGAGAGCCAATCATACCTCTGTAGTCAGTAATATCTAATGATTTACCGGTATCCTTATCCAGTTTTGTAGCAGTGGCCATTGGAGTGGATGCACTTGAACAATCTTGCATTCCAAATTTCTTCAGCAAGTTTCTGGTGTACTTGGTTTGACAAATAAAAGTGCCTTCCTCATTCTGCTTGATTTGAAGGCCCAGAAAATAGCTAAGTTCCCCCATCATACTCATCTGATATCTTGACTGCATTAGTTTGGCAAACTTCTTGCAAAGTTTGTCATTTGTAGATCCAAAAATGATATCATCAACATAAATCTGGACCAGAAGTAAGTCCTTTCCATGGTTGAGGTAGAACAGTGTTTTGTCTATTATCCCTCTGTTGAATCCACTTTCCAGAAGAAACTGAGCTAAAGTCTCATACAATGCTCTAGGAGCTTGCTTAAGTCCATAAAGTGCTTTATCAAGCCTGTAGACATAATCTGGATGTTTGGTATCTACAAAACCTGGAGGTTGTTCAACATATACCTCTTCTTCCAATTCTCCATTGAGAAAAGCACTTTTCACATCTATTTGAAAGACAGTAAACTTTTTGTGAGCAGCATAAGCCAAAAATATCCTTATGGCTTCTAACCTAGCAACTGGTGCAAATGTTTCATCATAATCAATTCCCTCCTGTTGAGAATATCCTTTTGCAACCAGCCTTCCCTTATTCCTTGTAATTATGCCATCACTGTCAGTTTTTGTTTCTGAATACCCACTTTGTACCAACAACAGATCTATTCTTTGGTCTTGACACTAGGGTCCAGACTTTGTTTCTTTCAAATTCATTCAACTCTTCCTGCATTGCTTGCACCCAATCAGCATCTTGAAGAGCTTCTTCCACTATCTTTGGCTCAGTCTGAGAGAGAAAAGAATTGTAGAGACATTCATTTGAAGTACCTGTTCTAGTTCTGACACCTGCATCAGGATTTCCAATTATCAAATCAGGTGTATGTGATTTTGTCCACTTCCTTGCAGATGGAAGGTTTTCTCTAGAACTGGATGCTCCCCCATGATCCATGCTATCTTCATTTTCATTTTCTGATGCTCCCCCTGAAATTATGCTCTCTGAGTTGGATTCTTCAGTATTTAGATTTTCAGCACTATCAGAACTTGGCTTATCAGAACTTGAAGAGCCAGTTGCATGTTCTGATGTTTCTTGAGATGTGGTAGGATCTTGAGTATGCTCCCCCTGCATAGGTGCATCTTCCTTTGACGTAGTCACCACAGTTTCAATAACATCAGAGTTTAATCCATCAGAGTTTACAGTATCAGGACTTAGACTGTCAGGATTTTCAGTATCAGAATTTGAGTCTTCATTTTTAAATCTTAGCTGATCATGGTCAATGAAATCTTCAAGACCAGTGATCTTCTTGTCATCAAAAGAGACATTGATAGATTCCATGACCACTTTTGTTCTCAAATTATAGACTCTGAAGGCTTTTGTGGAAAGTGGATATCCAATAAAGATTCCTTCATCAGCTTTTAGATCAAATTTGATAGCTGTTCAGGATGAGTCTTGAGAACAAAATACTTGCATCCAAATACATGAAAATATTTCAGATTTGGCTTCTTTTTCTTCACCATCTCATATGGTGTTTTTCCATGCTTGTTAATGAGTGTTGCATTTTGAGTAAAACAAGCAGTCTGCACAGCTTCAGCCCAGAAATAGGTTGGAAGCTTTGCTTTTTCAAGCATTGTACGTGCAGCTTCAGTGAGAGTTCTATTCTTCCTTTCAACAACTCCATTTTGCTGTGGAGTTCCAGGAGCAAAAAATTCCTGCTTTATTCCATGGCTTTTGCAGAACTCTTCCATTATCAAATTCTTGAACTCAGTGCCATTATCACTCCTTAAAACTTTCACAGAATCTTTGACCATGTTATCCAGCTGTTTGACATGATCAATCAAGATAGATGCAGTTTCACTTTTTGTGTGCAAGAAATACACCCATGTGTATCTGGTGAACTCATCCACTATGACCAACGCATACTTCTTCTTTGCAATAGACATGACATTTACTGGACCAAATAGATTAACATGTATTAGATGATAAGGCTCAAGAATTGATGATTCAGTCTTGCTCTTGAATGAAGATTTTCTTTGTTTGGCTTTCTGACATGAATCACAAAAACCATCAGGAGCAAATACTGTGTTTGGCAATCCTCTCACAAGATCTTTCTTGACCAGTTCATTTATATTGTTGAAATTTAAATGAGAGAGTTTCTTATACCAATTCCAGCTTTCTTCAATTGATGCTCTACTCATCAGACAGATTGCAGAACCATCAGTACTTGTTGAAAGCTTAGCTTCACAAATGTTACCACGTCTGTATCCTTTCAGAACAACTTTGCCTTTAGATTTACTCACAACTTCACAGTGTTCTTCAAAGAAATCAACATGATAACCTCTGTCACAGATTTGACTTATACTCAGTAGGTTGTGTTTAAGTCCTGAGACCAGAGCTACTTGTTTAATTATGACATTTCCAAGATTGATATTGCCATATCCCAATGTTTTTCCAATGTTGCCATCTCCATAAGAAACACTTGTGCCAGCTTTCTCCATAAAGTCTGATAGCAGGGCCTTATTTCCAGTCATATGTCCTGAACATCCACTGTCCAGAACTAGAATATTTTTCCTGTTGCCCTGCAATCACAAAGACCACTAATTATTAGTTTTAAGGACCCAGACTTGTTTGGATCCTTTGGCCTTATTAAGTTTGTTAACATTTGCAGCGGATTTAGCATCAGAGTTTATGTTAACATTTTTCTTATCAGAACTTACACTATCAGACTTTGAATCAGAATTTACACTAGAAGGAACAATGGAAACTTTCTTCAAAGAAGGTTTTATTTGATAATAATCATAGTACAAACTATGATATTCCTTACAAGTATAAATGGAATGCCATAAACTACCACAATGAAAACAAGGATTTTATGATTTGTATCTAACAGACTGACTCTTAACTCCTGATTTTGAAGGTAAGGAGTTAATATTCTTATTCTTCCTGCAAAAAGAGGCCAGATGGTTAGAACTTCCACAGTTATGACATGTTTTCCTAGGAGCATCAGGAACAGGTTTATAATCATTGCTTTTATTCACACCTTCCTTTCCATTCCTATTTTTCCTAGGTGATTTTACCTTGTTTGCATTCTTGACATCTTTCAGCTTATGCTTAAGCTGCTTCTTCGTCATTAAGCCTATGTTCACTTCAGCTGTCTTTTCCTGTTTTAGTTTGTCAGAAGTTGATTCCTTTGTAACTTCTGATTTTTCATTTTCAGACTTTACAGTTACAAACTTAACAGGTTTTAACTTTGGCTTTTGCTTAGCAACAGACTTAATTTCTTCAGTTCCTTTATCTTTCTTATCTTCTCCATAACCTAAGCCCTCTTTCCAGTTTCCACTACTTAGCAAATTTTGAGTTGTTTTGCCAGAGTTAGTCCAAGTCCTGATAATCTCTCTTTCCTTTTCTAACTCAGTTTTTAGAGATTCATTTAATTTTAGCACTTCATTCCTAACATAAAAAGCATCATCTATATCCTTCTGAGTTTGATGGAACATGACTAACTCTTTTTCTAAGAAATCATTCCTTTTCTTAAATGCAAGATTTTCAGAAGTTAATCTTTCACATGTTAAAGTTTGATCTCTATAGTTAACAAACATGGTTTTAAGATATCTTCTCAACTCATTAATATCATCAGTATAAAAAGCATAAGTAGTCTGAGGTACCTTTGTTTCAGCAGCTTCAGAACTGCTCTCAGCACTTTCTTTATCAGCATTTGCCATCAATGCATAGTTCTCCTCACTTTCAGAGTCTGAGGTGTCTGTCCAGCTTTTCTGCTTTGTGACAAGAGCCTTGCCTTTGTCACCCTTTACCTTCTTGCAGTCAGGCGATATGTGGCCTTTCTCACCACAGTTATATCATTTAACATTGGTGTAATCTCCTCTGTCAGATTTTCCTCCTCTGCCTTCAGATCTTCTGAAATTCTTCTTATCAGAACTTATGCCTTTCCTGGAAAACTTCTTTCCCTTCCTGAACTTCCTGTATGCAATCTTTGTGATTCCTTTCACCATAAGAGCACACAGCTTCATCATCTCCTCATCAGCATCAGTCTCAGGCAAGCTTTCAAAATCTGAGTCATCATCACTCTCAGAACTTGATGACTCAGTATCAGACTTTATGAAAAGAGCTTTACCCTTGTCTTTCTTTGAGGAAGCTGCTTTGGGGAATTCTTCTTCAGCCTTAAGAGCAACTGTCCTTGACTTTCCTCCTTTCCTCTTGCTTCTTTGTACCATCTCCAGCTCATGAGTCTTGAGCATTCCATAGATTTCGTCAAGAGTTGTTTCATCAAGATTGTAGTTGTCTCTTATTGTCGTTGCCTTCAAATCCCAGCATTCAGGAAGAGCTAACAGGAACTTAAGGTTTGAATCTTCAAGATCATACTCTTTATCAACCAATGACAAATCATTCAAAAGTTGGACAAATCTATCATATAAATCATTCAATGACTCATTAGCCTTTGAGTCAAAGTGTTCATACTCTTGAGTGAGTATTGTCTTCCTGTTCTTCTTAATTGTGTCAGTTCCCTGACACCTTGTTTCCAGAGCATCCCATATCTCCTTAGCAGTCTTGCAGTTGATTACCCTGTTTGACATTACATTATCAATGGCACTATGCAGTAAGTGTCGTACCTTAGCATCCTTAGAAATTGATGCTATGTCTTCAGCAGTATAATCACTCTTCTCCTTTGGTACGGTCTTTGCTGCTTCACCTGCAACTGCAACAGCGAGCTTGGTTGGTTTGTGAGGGCCTTCCTTGATTCTATCAAGGTATTCTGGATCTGTTGCTTCTAGGAACATGGTCATCCTTACCTTCCATATAGGATATTCAGATGGTCTCAGTATGGGAACTCTGATGGTCTCATACCGACTCTAAATTTGTGTCTTTGGTGGTTCCTCAGTTGTGGTAGGCTTAGTTGGAGTTTCTGTGTCTGACATGATTGTGTTTGGATCTTTAACTGTATGTATGTTAACAGATAGGCTCTGATACCAATTGTTAGGTCACACACACACTGTAGAGGGGTGAATACAGTGTATAGTACACTCAAATCGAACTTTAAGAACTTAAGTAACAGAAAAGAAACTTTATTGAAACAATAAACTCTGTTACAGTATGGAACTGTTACCTCTCAGTGATGAACAAATATCACGAGAGCTGCTAGGGTTACAATGAATAATCTTCTCTAATAATGATAACACTTATAGTGTAAACCCTATATCTGTGTTTATATACTACACAGTTACAAGATAATCGCTAATTGATATGGAATATAATTCTGCTTCCTAAAATATATCAATCAGATATCTTTTCTTCCAAGTATTCCATTTTTCACGGAATTCCTTCTTCATGCATATCTCTTCTTATGTTTATCTCAATCTTCTTTCCTTTAATCAGCTACTGTCCTTATCTGATTATCCTTCAGCACTTAAGTTCTGATATCTATCTTCTGATGATTATCTCCTGATAACATACGTACTGATATCCTTAAGTCCTGACTTCCAGTATAAGTACTGATCAACAGTTAAGTACTGATTTATCCTGTTCAGAAAGATCTGAAAGCTAAACATAAAACATATTAGCCATGACATTATCAAATATATCTAACAGTTTGATCTCTATAACTAACAAATATGGTTTTAAGATATCTTCTCAACTCATTAATATCATCAGTATGAAAAGCATAAGTAGTCTGAGGTACCTTTGTTTCAGCAGCTTCAGAACTGCTTTCAGCACTTTCTTTATCAGCATTTGCCATCAATGCATAGTTCTCCTCACTTTCAGAGTCTGAGGTGTCTGTCCAGCTTTTCTGCTTTGTGACAAGAGCCTTGCCTTTATCACCCTCCACTTTCTTGCAATCAGGAGATATATGGCCATTCTCGCCACAGTTATAGCATTTAATATTGGTATAATCTCCTCTGTCAGACTTTCCTCCTCTGCCTTCAGATCTTCTGAAATTCTTCTTATCAGAACTTGTGCCTTTCCTGGAAAAATTCTTTCCCTTCCTGAACTTTCTGTATGCAATCTTTGTGATTCATTTCACCATAAGAGCACACAGCTTCATCATCTCCTCATCAGCATCAGTCTCAGGCAAGCTTTCAAAATCTGAGTCATCATCAGTTCCAGAACTTGATGACTCAGTATCAGACTTTGTAAAAAGAGCTTTACCCTTGTCTTTCCTTGAGGAAGCTGCTTTGGGGGATTCTTCTTCAGCCTTAAGAGCAACTGTTCTTGACTTTCCTTCTTTCCTCTTGCTTCTTTGTTCCATCTCAAGTTCATGAGTCTTGAGCATTCCATAGATTTCATCAAGAGTTGTTTCATCAAGACTGTAGTTGTCTCTTATTATTGTTGCCTTCAAATCCCAACATTCAGGAAGAGCTAACAGGAATTTAAGGTTTGTATCTTCAAGATCATACTCCTTATTAACCAGTGACAGATCATTCAAGAGTTTGACAAATCTATCATATAAATCAGTCAATGATTCATTAGCCTTTGAATCAAAGTGTTCATACTCTTGAGTGAGTATTGTCTTCCTGTTCTTCTTAATTGTGTCGGTTCCCTGACACCTTGTTTCCAGAGCATCCCATATCTCCTTAGCTGTCTTGCAGTTAATTACCCTATTTGACATTACATTATCAATGGCACTATGCAGTAAGTGTCGTACCTTAGCATCCTTAGCAATTGATGCGATATCTTCAGCAGTATAATCACTCTTTTCCTTTGGTACGGTTTTTGCTGCTTCACCTGCAACTGCAACAGCGAGCTTGGCTGGTTTGTGAAGCCCTTCCTTGATTCTATCAAGATATTCTGGATCTGTAGCTTCCAGAAACATGGTCATCCTCACCTTCCATATAGCATATTCAGATGGTCTCAGTATGGGAACTCTGATCGTTTCATACCGACTTTGAATTTGTGTCTTTGGAGGTTCTTCAGTTTTGGTAGGCTTAGTTGGAGTTTCTGTGTCAGACATGATTGTGTTTGGATCTTTAACTGTATGTGTGTTAACAGATAGGCTCTGATACCACTTGTTAGGTCACACTCACTGTAGAGGGGGTGAATACAGTGTATAATACAATCAAATCGAACTTTAATATCGTAAGTAACAGAAAACAAACTTTATTGAAACAAGAAACTCTGTTACAGTATGGAACTGTTACCTCTCAGTGATGAACAAATATCACGAGAGCTGCTAGGGTTACAATGAATAATCTTCTCGAATAATGATAACTCTTATAGTGTAAACCCTATATCCGTGTTTTTATACTACACAGTTACAAGATATTCGCTAATTGATATGGAATATAATTCTGCTTCCTAAAATATATCAATCAGAAATCTTTTCTTCCAAGTATTTCATTCTTCACGGAACTCCTTCTTCATGCATATCTCTTCTTATGTTTATCTCGATCTTCTTTCCTTTAATCAGCTACTTCCCTTATCTAATCGTCCTTCAGCACTTAAGTTCTGATATCCAACTTCTGATGATTATCTCCTGATAATATAAGTACTGATATCCTTAAGTCCTGACTTCCAGTATAAGTACTGATTCCCAGTTAAGTACTGATTTGTCCTGTTTAAGTAAGATCTGAAAACTAAACATAAAACATATTAGCCATGACATTATCAAATATATCTAACAATAAACATTCAACAGATTTATATATATATACATACTAACAATTTATATATATATATATGATTATTTAATTACGAATTTAATTACAACAACTTCAAAAATTCATAATAAATAATCTATACATCATAAAATTATAAGAAAAATCCCCAGATGATCTACAACACTTGTGAAACCCAGATCAACATTCAAAATTATTCTGAGAAATGATTTCTCATCAGTCATAATTAATCCATAATATAACTTGTAAAAATCATAATTAATTCATACAAGCACATAATATTTTGAAATTTTTACCACAGATCTATATGCATACAACCTATGCTCTGATACTATTGTTGGATTTTAATCACAGCGGAAGCATGGTAAAACACTTTTACACATATAATATCCAAATAAAAGCATATAAATCGTGATTAAAACATATGAATTGATTACTAACCTTTAATAGCGATCCAAAAGCAACGATCGGAGATCCTTAGCAGCTGCTCCTCAAACGTGAAGCACTCCACCGGTATCCACCAAGAAAACGATGCTAAGGAGGAGGAGGAGGAGGTGGAGAGAATTAGTTTTTTTTTCTAATTATTTTGGGTTAGAATAAAAATAGGGTTTATAATAGTATATTTATAGGCAAAATTTTCAGCTGAAATTTTCCCATAAAATATTATTATTATTAACCCTTTATTATTCACATTAATAATTAAAACATCTTTTAATTATTAATCCTTTTTCTAAACACTTTAGAAATAATTCTCTCTCTTGATTTAATTTCCAAAAATTAAATTCTTAATTAATAATATTAAGAACTTTTCTTAATTAATTTATAATCAATTAAATCTCATTTAATCAATTATTAAATTTGCCAATTAATTATTTATTTCATAAATAAATAATTATTAGCCGTTATTAATTAAATCCTCCACCATTAAATTATTCTCTTTTATGGTGTGACCCTGTAGGTTCAATATTAAGCCGGTAGTAGAAATAAATAATAATAAAACTATTTTATCATTATTTATATAAATTCTCAAATTTATTAAATATGATTAATTAATTAATCATATTTATTCTACATCGTGAGGGATACTTCTCAACATATCGCGACTATCCGGATAATACGAATTCACTGCTTAAAATACCAAGAACCTATTCAGTGAATAGTTACCGTACAATTAACTCCTTCTACCCTCCAATGTCCTGATTAAATACAAGGCATGGATCTTGTGTCAAGCCTATCTAATTTAATCATTTGCTTTCCCATTTACTATGCTTAGTTCTATGTAAATTAGAAACACCTTTCTAATTTCATTCACTCTGGCCAGAGATTCCTGAACTAGCATAAGTGGATCAGCCTTGAACATTCTCTTCCTTCACTGGAAGGGGTAGATCCTTTATTGATCATACACTATCTTCGTGTACAAATTCCTATACCCAGTAGAGCCCTAATAATTATCCCTGGAGACTAAGAACTAAACCAAAGCATAGTTCAGTGTACACAAGATGACCATGATGACCTCAAGTCTAAGGATACTTGTACAACTATCACTATATGAACAACTGCTGACACGTGAGTGAACTCCATCAGTTGTTCAACTGTGCGAATCATGTTCAGTGAACTTATTCTATAATAAGCACCTACATACTAGCTATAGTGTCACCACACAAATATCTATGAGAACAGACATCCTTCATAATGAAGCAAGCATAGTATGTACCGATCTTTGCGGATTATTAATTAGCAGTTAGTAATTCTATGACCAGGAACTATTTAAGTTTAGAGTTATCATCTTTTAGGTCTCACTATTATGATCTCATCATAATCCATAAAAAGCTTTACTCTAAACTATGGTATATCTTATTTAAACACTTAAATAGATGGAGCCCGTAATTAAAACAAAACAAGTCTTTTATTAATATCAATGAAATCAAAACAGATTACATAAAAGTTATTCCTAAATCCTCATACATGATTGGACTTAGGACATATTCCTTTCAGATAGCCCATACATAAATATAACAGACAATCACAAGACTCTTGATCCACATATACACATAATTCACATAGCACATAAGCACAAAACTCATGTATCACATAGTTCATATCACATATGACTCGGTTCATCAAAAGGTCCAACTCGGTAACTTTAAAACTGAAATCGGGTCAAAAATATGATTTATCGATCAAAAATCGACTCAGAATGACTTGTAAAATAAGCGACCTTTCAAAAAAAAAGAGTTTAGGTCTCGAAAGTATTTTTATTGAAAGCGGGATATTTTTCTGAGTCTAGAGGCTTTCGTTTCGTATTAAACGGACGAACGGTTGATTTATTATGAATTTTTTAACATTTTTCGGAATTAAAACGGTCTCTCAATCATTTAATAATCAAATAATAGGGCTCGAACACCTGAAAATAATTATATAAAAATTATCAAGCCTGGAAAATAATTCAAAATAATATTTTAAAGCTCGAAACTATTTTTCGGAATTTTTAAATCAAAAATAAATAATTAAATCTGTTTAAATAATCAATTAAAATTATTTAATAACTAATTAAATTAATTAATCAATGAATATTTAAATTAATTGACTAGTTAAATAATTAATTATCAACTAAAATTAATTAATTAAATAATTTGGATTTATTTTTGAATTAAAAATAAATTTTCAGAATTAAAATAATGATTTTTGTAATTTAAAATAATTAAAACAATGTTCCTAAAAATAAAAATAAACAGAATATCAGTTTTAAAGTTTTTATAAACAGAAATCCGACTTTTTATAAATTTGAAAACAGGAAGGACTCGTTTGTAACCTTTACAAAACTACAGGGGCAAAGTAGCGATTTTGCCACCTTCCCCGACGTTCGCTGGCGTCGCCATTGCCAGCGACTTCGAGCTCGCCAGAAAATCTCCTGCGAACCCAGAACTCAACAAGAACGTGCAGATTTGTAGGCTAGTTTACCAGGTACTCAAATTTATTATCAAATCAGGAAACCGTTCAACCAGTCGACGGAAAAATGAACAGGAAAAATCCCGCCGCCGGTTGGGTCGAATTTTCCGATCAAATCCTTCCAGTGATCGTCTGTTAAAACCAGTGGTACCATTCGATTCCTCTTTCGACGATCTACAAGTCTGTAACCTCAATTTCATCTAATAACCCTTCATTCAAAAACGCCTAATTTCTAATTGAAAATATTCTTGAATATAAACCCTAAATTTCATAATCTGAGAATCAAAGAAGCTCAAAATCTCACATATTATATACCAAAATGATCAGAAAAATATTATATACACGATTATACCATCAAATCATATCAACAACCTCAAGAACAAAAATTCATATTTAAATCCTTAATAAATTCGATTTAAAACAATTAAACTGGAAAATTACCTGATGTTTCTGGGTTGAAATTGATGATTGATTCAGAAAGAAGATTTCGAGAGCTTCGTTTTGATATGCTGCACGCCCGAATCGGAGTTCGATAACGCCTTCGTTCGTACGATTGATTTTCAGGAACGTATCGGTTTTCTAGGGTTTTCTCTGTATTTACAGTATTTTTACTGGTTGCAAATGAATAAACGAAATAAATGAAATAAGAAATAGGCTATTTATATTTACGGAATATTGGTTCGTTCTGGATCGTTTTGGGTCGTTAAATTAGTTGCTTAGCCGCTAAGTAACTACAAAATGATCCAAAAATAGATTACTTAGCCGCTAAGTAACTATAAAAATGATACAATTTAATACCATAATTGCATAATTATCAAAACCGAGCTTTTCATAAAACACCATATACGAAAATTATGTAAAAATATTCCGTCTCTCGAGAATACGGGTTTTGTTGATTTATCAAAATAACTATCATATCGAAAATCTTGCGCCGGGCCGCGCACGGGTCAAACCGTAATCCGGATCGAAAAAGTCAAAACACGGAAAATGTCTGAAATTACCAGATTAGGTTAGGAAGGAGTTTTCGGAAGAGTTTCGGGTTGTAAAAACGCAAAAACAGTTGAAGTTGGACGATTCCCGGCTTTTTAAAATAATTTTATAATTACTCAGAAAATAATTAATAAATCCATAAATCATTATACAATCATCTAACATTCCAAAAATTACCAGAAAAATATCACAATTATCTAAATTTTATTCTGGACACATAAAAATTAAAATACTCAAATAATATCACATATAAACACCCAAACATCAATTCCAATTATCATATAATTCACTAAAATTCACATAAAATCATATAAACAATTCCAAATAATAATAATAATAATATTTGAAAATATGGGATATTACAATCTACCCCCTTATAAGGATTCCGTCCTTGGAATCAGCAGAAGAAAGCACTAAGGAATCTTCTAGCCAAATTTCCATTTCCAAATAACCTCAATTTTCCATAATCTCAAATAAATCTTGTATTCCTTGTATAATAAAACTTTTACAGGAGCTTCACTGTGCACTACTGTTCCATCCACATCTTTTGACCAATTCCTCAATAGAATTTCCTTTACTACTTGGGAGAAAAGAATAGAGGGAAAGATGGAGAGAAAGAAAAAGAAAGAGAGAGACAAATAGAGAGAGAAATAAAGAAACAGATTGACTTCGCTATATTCCTGTGATAGTTTAATCGCATTGCACTCCACTGTCATCCTTCGTAATTCCAACACATCGCCTTACTTTGACTTGACCAGGATACTCAGCTTAACTTGATTGGCATACCTTCGAATATTTGGAATGATAAAATCATGAGATTTCAAAAAGAACAGAATTTGATATCATAATGGAACCAAAACCTGAATTTGAAAAAAATTATTGTTGAAATAAGAGAATAACTGAGAGATCAATATGATCAAATGAACTTGGTATTGCGTGTCCAAATTAAGACACTACTAAAGGTTGTTAACCTTCTTGTAGTCACAACACACACAAGTGATGGCGTCCCTTCCAACTCCTATCACACAGACAGGTATACCTTGGGTCCCCTATAGTTAGGGTTGTTCATCTCAGTCAGAATAAAAGAATATCAAAAGAATCTAAAATCAAATGAATAAAACTGAAAAGATTTCAAAGCTAATATTTCTGAAGGAAATCAAATCCAGAGAATAAAATTCTGACACCAAATGAGCAAGTGGTGCCACATTACCAAGAAACTATCCACGAAATAAGAAAAGTGGAAGTTAAATTTCACAACTTGACAGAGCTATCAAAACCGGAAAATAGGTTTCATGACATTCTCTGGAACATTTAAAACACATATATGATTGAAAATGAGTGGTTAGGGAATATATCATTTAACAGGTACCTCTTTTTGAGAGATGACAAAAGAAGTTATAGAAAGAGAAGGTATTGCCAAGGTCTTAATATTTATCTTCTTTTTGAATTCTTCTGTTGACTCGCCATCTAATTCTAGACGCTTCTTCACGTTTCAATGATTATGGATTGAATCATAAACTTTACTCAAAACTGAACTCTTCAAATTAATACGTATTTTGCTGTCATATCAAATTAGATATCAATACGAACTTTGATGCTCACAACACCCACACTGAAGTCAACATCAATCATATATACTAATACCACCTTTGATATTTAACAACAAACTAAGTATCCACATGAATCAGAACTGAATCAAAACCGTAATTCACTTTAATCCAAACAGAAACAATTGATAAATCATTTGTTCTATGATTATCAAAACAATTAGAAACAACAATTTAGATTGGAACCAATAACATTTCATGATGTTCCCGATGATCAGTCGTGAAATAACACCGGTATCCCGCAGTCATACCGTAGATATAGGTACTACCCGCATCTCGAAGCCATACGGTACCTATAGGGCACCTGAAAAGGCATAACTAGCCTTGAAAGATATTACAGCTGGACCGATATCTCGATCACCTACGCTATAACCAGTAACCAGTAACCATTCAAATCTTAAAAACTTTTTTATTGAAACAGGAGCCGAATCATTCGACATCCTAAATAATTTTATTCCCCCATTCACTTGGGCATGAATACTCGCAACAAAATCATCTTTCTCAAAATCCAAAATATGTATAAATCCAGTAATTTGATAAGTAAAATCACTTAGCTATTCTGAACATAGAATAGCAGAAGAATACTTGCATAAACAGAATCATTTAATTCAGATATATGTAAAATATTTATCTATTATGTCTCAAAGCATCATCGTCTTTATTCTACTAATCCTTTGGTCTGCTGCTCATGCAGTTCTGCAACCCAATATTCCATACTATTCAACTTTAGCCTTTATCCACTTCATCCGGTCCTGATCGTCTTGAAAGACTCGCGTCTATAATTAAAAGGTATAACTTTAATCGCCTAAACGATAATCACTCGATGAACTGCGCGTCAAAAGCCTATCGTCTACCAATACGATAGCCCACACATAAATATAACAGACAATCACAGGACTCTTGATCCACATACACACATAATTCACATAGCACATAAGCACATAACTCATGTATCACATAATTCATATCACATAGGACTCGGTTCATCAAAAGGTCCGACTCGGTAACTTTAAAACTGAAATCGGGTCAAAAATATGAATATCGATCAAAAATCGACTCAGAATGACTTGTAAAACAAGCGACCTTTCAAAACAAAAGAGTTTAGGTCTCGAAAGTATTTTTATTGAAAGCGGGATATTTTTCTGAGTCTAGAGGCATTCGTTTCGTATTAAACGGACGAACAGTTGATTTATTATGAATTTTTGAACATTTTTCGGAATTAAAACGGTCTCTGAATCATTTAATAATCAAATAATAGGGCTCGAACACCTGAAAATAATTTTATAAAAATTATCGAGCCTGGAAAATAATTTAAAATAATATTTTAAAGCTCGAAACTATTTTTCAGAATTTTTAAATCAAAAATAAATAATTAAATCTAATTAAATAATCAATTAAAATTATTTAATAACTAATTAAATCAATTAATCAGTTAATATTTAAATTAATTGACTAGTTAAATAATTAATTATCAACTAAAATTAATTAATTAAATAATTTGGATTTATTTTTGAATTAAAAATAAATTTTCAGAATTAAAATAATGATTTTTGTAATTTAAAATAATTAAAACAATTTTCCTAAAAATAAAAATAAACAGAATATCAGTTTTAAAGTTTTTATAAACAGAAATCCATCTTTTTATAAATTTGAAAACAGGAAGGACTGGTTTGTAACCTTTACAAAACTACAGGGGCAAAGTAGCGATTTTGCCACCTTCCCCGACGTTCGCCGGCGTCCCCATTGCCAGCGACTTCGAGCTCGCCGAAAAATCTCCTGCGAACCCAGAACTCAACAAGAACGTGCAGATTTGTAGCCTAGTTTACCAGGAACTCAAATTTATTATCAAATCAGGAAACCGTTCTGCCAGTCGACGGAAAAACGAACGGGAAAAATCCCGTCGCCGGTTGGGTCGAATTTTCCGATCAAAGCCATTCAGTGATCGTCTGTTAAAACCTGTGGTACCATTCGATTCGTCTTTCGACGATCTACAAGTCTGTAACCAAAATTTCATCTAATAACCCTTCATTCAAAAACGCCTAATTTCTAATTGAAAATATTCTTGAATATAAACCCTAAATTTCATAATCTCAGAATCAAAGAAGCTCAAATCTCACATATTATATACCAAAATGATCAGAAAAATATTATTTACACGATTATGCCATCAAATCATATCAACAACCTCAAGAACAAAAAATCATATTTAAATCCTTAATAAATTTGATTTAAAATAATTAAACTGGAAAATTACCTGATGTTTCTGGGTTGAAATTAATGATTGATTCAGGAAGAAGATTTCGAGAGCTTCGTTTTAATATGCTGCACGCCCGAATCGGAGTTCGATAACACCTTCGTTCGTACGATTGATTTTCTGGAACGTATCGGTTTTCTAGGGTTTTCTCTATATTTACGGTATTTTTACTGGTTGCAAATGAATAAACGAAATAAATGAAATAAGAAATAGGCTATTTATATTTACGGAATATTGGTTCGTTCTGGATCGTTTTGGGTCGTTAAATTAGTTGCTTAGCCGCTAAGTAACTACAAAATGATCCAAAAATAGATTACTTAGCCGCTAAGTAACTATAAAAATGATACAATTTAATACCATAATTGCATAATTATCAAAACCAAGCTTTTCATAAAACACCATATACGAAAATAATGTAAAAATATCCTGTCTCTCGAGAATACGGGTTTTGTTGATTTATCAAAATAACTATCATATCGAAAATCTTGCGCCGGGCCGCGCACCGGTAAAACCATAATCCGGATGGAAAAAGTCAAAACACGGAAAATGTCCGGAATTACTAGATTAGGTTAGGAACGAGTTTTCGGAAGAGTTTTGGGTTGTAAAAACGCAAAAACAGTTGAAGTTGGACGATTCCCGGCTTTTTAAAATAATTTTATAATTACTCAGAAAATAATTAATAAATCCATAAATTATTATAAAATCATCTAACAGTCCAAAAATTACCAGAAAAATATCACAATTATCTAAATTTTATTCTGGACACATAAAAAATAAAATACTCAAATAATATCACATATAAACACCCAAACATTAATTCCAACTATCATATAATTCACTAAAATTCACATAAAATCATATAAACAATTCCAAATAATAATAATAATAATATTTGAAAATATGGGATATTACATATCAAATGGGTCTGATGGGAGAACTTAGCTATTTTCTAGGCCTTCAAGTCAAGTAGAATGAAGAAGGAACTTTTATTTGTCAATCTAAGTACACCAGAAATTTGTTAAAGAAATTTTGAATGCAAGACTGTTCAAGTGCATCCACTCCTATGGCCACTACAACAAAATTGGATAAGGATACTGGTACATCAGTAGATATTACTGATTATAGAGGTATGATTGGCTCACTACTATATTTAAATGCACGTAGACCTGATATCATGTATGCTACCTGTCTTTGTGCAAGATTTCAAGCAGATCCAAGAGAACATCACTTAACATCTGTGAAAAGAATTTTCAAGTACCTTAAGGGTACAGCTGATCTAGGATTGTGGTATCCTAGGGAATCAGACTTTAAGCTAATAGGTTACTCAGATGCAGATTTTGCAGGGTGCAAAATTGACAGGAAAAGCACAAGTTGAAGCTTCCAATTTCTTGGAGGCAGATTAGTTTCTTGGTTTAGCAAGAAATAAAAGTCAATTTCCACATCAACTGCAGAGGCAGAGTACATTGCTGCAGGAAGTTGTTGTGAATAAATTCTTTGGATGAAGAATCAGTTAATGGATTATGGGTTAATATATTCTAAAATACCAATTTACTGTGATAATCAGAGTGCTATTGCTATGACAGGTAATCTAGTTCAACACTCAATGACAAAGCACATCAACATTAGGTACCACTTCATAAGGTAGCATGTGATGGAAGGTACAGTGGAATTGCATTTTATTCCAACAGATCAACAACTAGCAGATATCTTCACAAAACCACTGTGTGAAGCTACTTTTACAAGATTGGTAAATGAACTTGGAATGGTTTCAGGTTCTTTCTCTAAATCTGTTTAGTTTATGTTCTGATACATCAGACCTTATCATCAGTATTTACAGATATTACTATCTTTATGTAATTTGTGCTTAAATTGAAATTTACCTAAGTTCTGATTGTTGTCTGATGTGAATTTCTAAACTCTGATAGTGATATGAATGTTTCTGTGACTATTCAATCCAATGAGGATAATTGTGCTAGATGATGACCTAGTAGTCTCTAATATACTAAAGATCCCATGTTTGAAGTAATTGTTTATATGGAAATCTTTTAACACAAGCAAATTCTGATATTGAGCTTGGTTAGGTTTACTTTGTGTATCTTATTACTAAGTCAAAAACTAGAATAGTGCTTCTTATCTGTTAAGTTCTGATATTGGTAAATCTTATGAATGTACTAAGTGTTGATAAGCCTCACTTATCAAAAGAAAAAGTAAAGAAAAGAAATAAATATCAGGTACTGCTTTGAGATCTAGAGAAAAATATATGTGGAAGGGCAGACCCAAGTGCATTGCTGTTATTAAGTAATATGCATTATAAAAGCAAATAAAATTTTCTTGGTGACTTTTCACATTCTCTGATTACTGGAGAAATACTCTGATAATAGTATAAATTCTGATAAGCAGTTGTGACTCACTTACACTGAGGAGCTCTTGTGGAAAAGAATATCAAAAGATGCATAAAATGAGCACAAAACAGTTGAGGTGGACTCATGCATGAACTCATTCTATAGTAGACTGTTAGGTCGCACACACTGTAGAGGGGGTGAATATAGTGTAAAGTACAATCAAATCGAACTTTAATATCTCAAGTAACAGAAAACAAACTTTATTAAAACAATAAACTCTGTTACAGTATAGAACTGTTACCTCTCAGTGATGAACAAATATCACGAGAGCTGCTAGGATTACTACGAATAATCTTCTCGAATATGATAACACTTATAGTGTAAACCCTATGTCTGTGTTTATATACTACACAGTTACAAGATAATCGCTAACTGATATGGAATATAATTCTGCTTCCTAAAATATATCAATCAGATATCTTTTCTTCCAAGTATTCCATTCTTTACGGAACTCCTTCTTCATGCATATCTCTTCTTATGTTTATCTCGATCTTCTTTCCTTTAATCAGCTATTATCCTTATCTGAACATACTCCAGCACTTAAGTTATGATATCCATCTTCTGATGATTATCTCCTGATAATATAAGTACTGATATCCTTAAGTCCTGACTTCCAGTAAGTACTAATTTATCCTGTTTAAGTAAGATCTGAAAACTAAACATATAGCATATTAGCCATGACATTATCAAATATATCTAACAATCTCCCCCAACTTGTAAATTAGCATAATATACAAGTTTAACAGATATTTGATGATGTTAAAAACATTAAGTACAAATGCATGAGAATTAGACTAGATAACTACAACTTACAGTCCTTAAAGCTTTACCAACATTTAACTTCTGATAACAGCTTCAGTCTGTACAAATATCAGAATTTAATCAGTTGTAGATCTTGACTTGGCTTCATCTTCTGATCTCTATGATGTCAGGAGTTGTTCTGAGATAGTTCTTCAACAAACATCTCTCAGCATATCTAAGTTCATCAATCATCCTCCTTTTAGCATCTTTAAGCTCTGCATTATCTTCACCAATTGGAAAGATTGCAGCCCTGAGATCATTAATCTTTGCTTTTCTTATATCCTGATCCAGTCTGATCAAGTAAGCTTTATCAGACTCAAGATTGAATTCCACAGCCCTGTAACCCAGAAAGGTAGTTATAATTTTAGCAGTGTTGGGCTTCATTTCAACTATATCACCCTTGTGATCTCTGTACTTTGGAACATATGTGTTGTCAGACTTAACAGAATAAAGTCTTTTCTGTCTCTGAATCTGATCCTTCAAATAGTTTGCAGCACTTCCTGTCAATCTGTCATCCACTTGAAGTAAGAATAGTACATGCTCCAATTCTTCAAAATACTTCAATGGAATGGCATTTTGCCTTATATGATAAACCCTACCATCTGTCATGAAGTACAACAAGATGTGTTCTTTCAAGTAGGTATGGTAAACCATTTGTACAGATTCCAGTTGATTCAATCTCTCAGGAGTTGCTCCAATACCTGGTTCTCTTAAGGAAGTTGGATTGTTATGAATATGTTATGCACTTGATGATTACCTAAACAAAACATCTAAGTAGATTTTACTTAGTGAAATAATGTAGCACTCGACGGATAAGAATTATAGTCCCGACGGATAACTCATTTTAGTCCCGACGGATGAGTAACTTATTATCCATCGAGTGAGTAGCTTATGTAATAATAAGTTTGTAGCACAGTGTTGTATGCACCTTTGTATAGAATCTGTAGTAGCATATAAGTCATGTTGACTTTAACTAGATATGCAGAATAGGTTGATTAACTGTACATAAGCAATGTCTTGTAATTCTGTATAAGTGAAATGAAGTCAAGTGCCAAAATAGCTACCAACGGATGATTAACAAAGTTTCGACGGATGATCAAATGACTTTCTACGGATGTTTAAAATAGCAGTCGACGGATGATCAAGTAAGTCATCGACGGATGATCTGAAAGTCGACGGATGATCATATCAAGATTCAAACATCAGTTGAACAGTGAAAGCTGACACACAGCCGTCGAGTTGGATACAAACACACTGTGGAAGCCCATTAACTGGGTAATAGAGGACGAAAAGCAGCAAAGATCAAGACTGTTAGATTTTATATTTATTCAGTTCTTTTGACTTTGTAATCTTGGTAATATATAAACCAAGAGAGTAGCAAATAGAAAAACAACTAAGAGAGCTAAGAAACAAACACAGAGAAATCTTTGTAAGCACTATCTTTAGCATTTCCTGTGTTCTTAGTAGTTCTATTTTGTATAAGCAGCTGTGAGCATTTCTGCACACAGAGTCCTCTCGATATATTAAATATATCTCTGGTGGAATTGTTTAAATCCACCAGAAAGTTTTTAAAGACTCTTGTTTTTAATTACTCTTGTTTTGATTCATTAAAGTTTATATTCCGCATTGTGCTAATCAAAACAAATATATCTATAATCGAGTTGAATATTTTTATCTCAAGAAAAAGTTCAAGAATTCCATTCAACCCCCCTTCTGTAATTCTTGCTATATTGTTAAGGGACTAACAATTGGTATCAGAGCAAGCTTTTAATCTACAAAGAGTTTAAAGATCAAAATAATACAGCAAGATGAACAAGAAAGATGTTGGAGTCATGATTCCTTTTCTTGATAAAGATAATTACCATCATTGGAAGGTAAAGATGCATCTTCATATGCTTTCTCAAGATGAGGCCTATGTGGACTGCATAGAAAGAGGCCCTCATGTTCCAATGAGAGCTGCAACAGGAAATGAACCATCTGTTCCAAAGCCAAGGCATGAATGGTCTGAACCTGATCTTGAACAAGTCAGGAAAGATAAAAAGGCCATGAACATTCTGTTCAATGGTGTTGATACAGATATGTTTGATAACATCATCAACTGCAAGACTGCCAAGGAAGTTTGGGACATAATACAGATAATCTGTGATGGTACTGAGCAAGTAAGAGAAAATAAAATGCAGCTCCTGATTCAGCAATATGAGCATTTTCACAATGAAGAAAGTGAGTCACTCACTGACATTTTTAGTAGATTCCAAAAGCTACTAAATGCTCTTAAATTGCATGGGAGAGTCTATCAGACTAAAGACTCCAATCTGAAATTTCTCAGATCTCTTCCAAATGAATGGAAACCAATGACAGTCTCATTGAGAAACTCTCAAGATTATAAGGAGTTTACTTTGGAGAGACTGTATGGCATTCTGAAGACCTATGAGCTTGAAATAGAGCAGGATGAAAGAATGGAGAGAGGAAAGAAGAAAGGAGGATCCATTGCACTAGTGGCTGAACTGGAAAAGGAGAAGGAAGTGAAGATGGAAGCTGTGGAATCAACTTCAAAGGCCTGTGAAAGCAAGGGTAAAGGGCTAGCTGCAGAAAGTGAAGATTCTTTGAGTCAAGATGACATGGAGGACATTGATGAGCACCTAGCATTCCTTTCAAGAAGATTTGCCAAGCTCAAGTTCAAGAAGAACTTTGGAGCTGCCAAGCCAAATAGAAACATGGTGGATAAATCAAAATTCAAGTGTTTCAAATGTGGCTTGGCAGGGCATTTTGCAAATGAGTGTAGAAAGTCAGATTCCAGTAAGAAAAGATTTGAGTCTGTGGATTATAAGCAAAAATACTTTGATCTACTCAAACAGACGGAAATGGCTTTTATTACATAAGAGAATGACTGGGCAGCTGATGGTTTGGATGAAGATGAGGATGTCAGCTATGTCAATCTAGCCCTTATGGCCAAATCTGATGAAACAGAGACAAGTTCCTCAAGCAATCAGGTAATTACTACAAACCTTGCACATTTATCTAAAGCTGAGTGTAATGATACAATAAATGACATGTCTACAGAATTGTATCATCTGCGTGTTACACTTAAGTCCCTCACTAAAGAAAATGCTAAAATCAAAGAAAACAACTTATTTTTTAGTGAGAGGAATAATGTGCTTGAGTCTCAGTTTGTTGAGTTTGAGAAACTAAAAATTGAGTATAGAATTGCTAAGGAGGAATTAACTGAGTCCTTGAAAAAGGAAGAAATTTTAAAGAAGCGGCTCGATCGTGAACAGGAGGTGATTAAAGCATGGAAAACATCCAGAGATGTTCATGCTCAAATCACCAAGGTTCAAGGAATTGAGTCCTTTTGTGATGAAGCCTGGAAAAAGAATAAGGAGAAACTAGAACCTATTTTGGTAGATGGATTGCTGACAGATGTCTCGACGGATGATGAGGACTATCCGTCGGATAACAAAATGTGTTATCCGTCGAATGATAAAAATCCTCATCCATCGGCTGTGAGCAAACCCATTAGCAAAGCCAAATTAACCAAGCTAAATGAAAAGTATGGGTCTGTTTCCAAGAACTTTGTTTCAGGGGAGTCAAGTCAAGCCAAGAAAGGGAAGAAGGCTAATGTTGGTCACATGACTGTCAAACAGTTGAGTGACAGACTTGAGAAGATAGAGGTAAAAACAGAGACTAAAAGGAAAAACAATAGGAATGGTAAAGTAGGGATTAACAAACATAATAACTACACACCTGACAAATATGCTCCTAGAAAAATCTGTGTCAAATATGGTAGTGTAAATCATTTGTCTGTTAATTGCAAATCTTCCATGCCTACTCCCATGTCTGTTCAGCCTCAATTCTCTAACATGAATGCCATGCCTCCTATGCCTGTTAATGATATGCCTACACAGAACATGAATGCACAGTTTGCTAATATGCCATTTGCACCTAATCCATATTATGCTGCATACAATATGCCTCAAATGCCATTTAGCATGCCTTACTGGAATAACATGTTTGCACCAAGCATGCCATTTCCTGTTAGCCATAACATGCATAATAATTCTGTTGCATCTAGTGGTTTCAAAGGCCCAACCCAAATGACTAAGGAAGAATCTGAAATTCCTAAGTCAAATGAGTTAAGACCTAAGAAACAGAAGAAGAAAGCTAACAAGGCAGGACCCAAGGAAACTTGGGTACCAAAATCAACTTGATTTGATTTTGATGTGTGCAGGGAAACAGAAGGAATCTTTGGTACTTGGATAGTGGTTGTTCAAGACACATGACTGGTGATTCTACCCTGCTCACAGAGTTTGAAGAGAGAGTTGGCCCAAGTATCACTTTTGGAGATGACAGCAAAGGTTATACTGTGGGATATGGCTTGATTTCAAAGGACAATGTCATCATTGAAAAGGTTGCCTTAGTGGATGGTCTCAAACACAATCTGTTGAGTATCAGCCAGCTTTGTGATAAAGGCAACTCAGTAACCTTCAACAAAGAAACCTGTGTTGTGATTAATAATCAAAACAACAAAGTGGTTCTCACTGGTGTGAGAAGAGGAAATGTGTATCTAGCTGACTTCAACTCAACTAAAGCAGAATCTGTAACTTGTCTTCTCAGTAAAGCAAGTCAAGATGAAAGTTGGCTATGGCACAAGAAGCTATCCCATTTGAACTTCAAGACCATGAATGAGCTGGTTAGAGGAATTCCTCTGGTGGAGTTTACAAAGGATGGACTGTGTGATGCCTGCCAAAAAGGGAAGCAAATTAAAGCATCATTCAGGAAGAAACTTGATTCAGCAGTTGAAGAACCTCTGCAACTGCTTCACATGGATTTGTTTGGACCAGTCAATGTATAGTCAATCTCAAAGAAAAGATTTTTCCTAGTAATTGTAGATGATTTCTCAAAGTTCTATTTCCTAAAATCCAAAGATGAAGCTAGTGAAATCATCATCAATCACATAAGGCAAGTTAACAATCATCCTGATTTCAAAGTTAGAAGAATCAGGAGTGACAATGGAACTGAGTTCAAGAACTATGTCATGAGAGCATTCTGTGAGGAAAATGGGATCTTGCATGAGTTTTCAGCAGCAAGGACTCCACAACAGAATGGAGTAGTGGAAAGAAAGAATAGATCTCTTATTAAAGCTCCAAGGACAATGCTTGAAGAATCATAATTACCAACATATTTCTGGGCTGAAGCTGTTAACACTGCATGCTACACTCAGAACATCTCTCTGATTAATCAAGCAAAATGCAAGACACCTTATCAATTGTTCAAAAACAAGAAGCCAACTCTGAACTTTCTTCATGTCTTTGGCTGTAAATGCTATATTCTGAGAAATCAAACTGATCAAAATGGGAAGTTTGATGCTAAAGCAGATGAAGGAATTTTTGTTGGATATGCTGTTGGTAAAGCATATAGAGTCTACAATCTAAGAACCAACATTGTTGTTGAATCTATACATGTTGTGTTTGATGATAAAAAGATTGAAGGACTAAAAGATGGAGATTACCATGAGAGCCTCAAATTCGACAATGTTGAGATGGTCAGTGATGAAAGTGATGATGAGAGTGATCAAGAAATAGTGTCTAAGGATAATGCAGACAAATTTACTACAAATGAAGCACAAAACTCAACATCCGTCAGTTACATAATGCTTCATCCGTCGGAAGGCAATCTGTATTATCCGTCGGAAGACAACCTGCCTCATCCATCGGTACTCAAAATTCACCATCCGTCGGATTATCAAAAGGAGCAGGAAGTCAAGGCAGATCACCCATAGAAAGCACCCCAATCTCAAATCAAAGATCCACAAACTCAGGGGGAGTTTCTAGCAATCAAAACTCAATCACACATCAAGACAACATTGAGGTCTCTTCATCTAGGGCTAATCTACCTCAACCAAGAAAATGGACAAAAGATCACCCCTTTGAACTGATTATTGGTGATGTTTCTTCCAGAGTTCAAACCAGGAGCTAAACCAATTTGAAAGGAATAAAGTATGGAAGCTGGTACCCAAGCCTAAAGGAAAGAATCCAATAGACACCAAATGGGTATTCAGAAATAAGATGGATGAAAATGGCATAGTAGTAAGGAACAAAGCAAGATTGGTTGCTAAAGGCTATTGTCAGCAAGAAGGGATAGATTTTGATGAAACATTTGCTCCTGTAGCAAGACTTGAAGCCATCAGAATCTTCTTAGCCTATGCAGCCCATGCCAATTTCAAGGTCTATCAAATGGATGTCAAAAGTGCCTTTCTGAATGGAGATTTGGAGGAAGAAGTGTATGTAAGTCAACCTCCTGGCTTTGAAGATCCAAATTTCCCAGAGTATGTCTATTATCTACTGAAAGCACTTTATGGACTGAAGCAAGCACCTAGAGCCTGGTATGACACTTTATCAAAGTTCCTTTTGGAAAATCACTTCACAAGAGTTACTGTAGATAAAACTTTATTTTACAGAAATGTGAATGGCTCTAGCATACTTGTTCAAATTTATGTAGATGATATTATTTTTGGCTCTACAGATGAGAAACTTTGTAAAAAGTTTGCCAAACTGATGCAAAGCAAGTATGAAATGAGTATGATGGGAGAACTAACTTACTTTCTTGGTTTACAAGTTAAGCAAGTTAGTGATGGAATATTCATTAGTCAAACTAAATATATTTTTGATCTTTTAAAGAAGTTTGATCTAATGGATTGCACATCTGCAAAAACTCCCATGGCCACTGCAACTAAGCTTGAACTAAACACTACAGAAAAGTCTGTGGATATTTCAAGTTATAGAGGCATGGTTGGCTCACTTCTGTATTTAACAACCAGTAGGCCAGATATAATGTTTGCTACATATTTGTGTGCTAGATTTCAGGCTGATCCTAGAGAGTCTCATTTGATAGCTATTAAAAGGATTTTCAGATATCTCAAAGGAACACCAAACCTTGGCATTTGGTATCCTAGAGATTCTGGTTTTGATCTAACTGGTTATTCAGATGCAGATTATGCAGGTTGCAGAATTGATAGAAAGAGCACAACAGGAACCTGTCAATTTTTAGGAGACAAGCTTGTGTCCTGGTTCAGTAAAAAGCAAAATTCAGTTTCTACTTCTACAGCTGAAGCTGAATATATTGTTGCTGGCAGTTGTTGTGCACAGATTTTATGGATGAAAAATCAATTGCTAGACTGTGGTTTGCAAGTTGAAAGGATTCCTATTTTATGTGACAACACAAGTGCAATTGCCATTACTGAAAATCCAGTGCAACATTCAAGGACAAAGCATATAGACATCAGGTACCATTTCATAAGGGAACATGTAATGAATGGTACTGTAGAGTTATATTTTGTTCCAAGTGAGAAGCAACTTGCAGATATTTTTACCAAGCCACTGGATGAATCCACCTATTCTAGGTTGGTAAGTGAGTTAGGTATGCTTAATTACTCTTGAATTTATCTGAATTATTCTTGCAAGTTGAAAAGAAGCCAGAAATTTAGTTGATTTTTAGTCTTGGATGAAATTTTGGCTAAGTCAAAATTTGTATCTCGACGGATGACCATTATCCATCGGGTTGAGTCATCCGTCAATATACAAATTGTAAATAAAAATTAATTACTTTTCTGGAATATTTTAAAGCTCGACAGATAACATCTTATCCTCATCCATCGAAGTGTCTAAATCTGAACCGTTAATTCCCTGAACATTATCCATCGAGTATACTTACAGTTTATAAGCATTACACGACGGATAATGGGTGGAATTTTTAAAGTTTATTTTAAAACGGTCATTTTAGGCAATTTCTATTGGGTAATTTACTTCTCTTTATTATTTTTATCCGTTGATTTTGAGCAAAGTATAAAAGCCTATTTCATTCTAATCATTTTCTTTTATCATTCTCAAATTCAACTGTGTTATTTCATTCTCTCTCAAGCTTTTCTTCTCTAACAATGGCACCCGTAGTAAAGATCATGTCACAGACTGGGTTCATCTATGAGAAGAACAACTTCACTGCCTTGGTCAATAAGGGGATTCAGCAATCTGAAGACTATCATAAGATAATGGACTTCGTGAAGAACTGCAAGTTAAGTTTTGCTATGCTGGAATCACCCACAATCTATTGTGAAGTTATTGAGGAAATGTGGACAACAGTAATCTACAACTCTACTGACAAAACCATTACTCTGATCATCAAAGGTAATGATTTCTGTATCAATAGTGATGTAATAAAAGCATGTTTCAAGATTCCTGATGATAATGTAACTGCACCACACACTGACACTGATATTGTCAATATGCTCAATTCCATTCATTATGCACTTCCTACTGCAAAACTAAGTGAAATTAGAAGACTAGGTCTTAGGAAGGAATGGAGTTACTTGTGTGATGTAGTAACTAAAGTCTTTTCTGGAAAAATCAGTAATTTTGATTCTGTGAACATTTCCATGCTTAACATGCTATACATGCTAGTTACAGACAAATATTATAATTTCAGTGACCTTGTTGTGTATGAGTTAGGTTTTAAACTAGGTGACTTAGCCAAAAGAGGAAAGAATATTTACTATGCTAGATTTTTTATGCTTTTGGCTAACCATCTTTGTCAAGAGATTGAACTTGAGAACCCAAACAACAAATTAGCTTGTTGGGTTCAAGAGAGAAGAATCATTGCAGACTTGAACAGAGCCAACCATCACAAGGATGTGCCAATGTTCTATTTTCCTGTAATGCTGACACCTCAGATAAGTGAGGTAAGTTCATCCATACCCTCAACTATTTAAAATCTCTTCTATTTCTTTGACTTCAGGCATAGCTATGGCAACTGTGAAAATGACAAAACAGTTGCCTACCAAAGCTGCCAAAACAACTGCAATTCCCAAATACAAATTAAAGAAAACCCCCTCTGGTATCTCTCAAAAGGTACCAGTTGAAAAATCTACCAAAGCCAAAGAGGGGAGTGTGAAGGAGGGTAAGATAGGTGAGGGAAGGGGTGAACATCAAAGAAACCCCAAGGATAAGGTTGAAGAGATGAGTGAATCCCAGCCTAGCCACACTGCAGTTTCCCAACAAACTGTAGTGCTTAAAAAGGACAGAAGCTCACTTCTAGCTGCATCCTCCCAAAAGGATGTGGCTATTGAACAAAGCTCTCATCCAAGAGCACAGGCCAAGAGGGTTAGGGACACAAGCTCACACCAAACTTACACTAGAAAGAAGAAATCCAAAACAACTGGGGATGCACAGGGCACACACTTAGTGCAAACTGGTGCTAAAGACACAGTCCCTGCACCTTCTCAAATTCAGATTGATGTGGCTCCAATAAATGTGGAGTCACAGCCAAAATCTCTCATTATAGAAGCCACTGAAACACAATACTCACCAACCAACTCACTGGAAGTGGACATGATAAACACTTCAATTCCTGATTCCCCTTCTTTAACTCTGTTGGGGAAGCCAAAATCCAGTGCAAGTGAGCACCATCTTTTAGATGATTTGTTGGCTCACTTGCCAATTCTTTCTGATTCTATTATGACATCTGTGCCTCAAATAACTTCAATCAACACAGAGTCAACAATAGTTTCTCTTCCCACCTCATTCATTTCTACTCTCTCGATGGATATTGCTCATCCGTCGAGTAGTGATTGTATCCCGACGGATAAGCTTAACAGCAGTTATCCGTCGGATAGCTTTACCACTCACCCGACGGTTATCACTTATCCGTCGAGTGTCTCTACACAACTTCAAAACTCAATAATTTCAAGTGCAGAAGATTTGGTGGTAATACAATCACTCTTAGGACTGAGAGAGGAGAGTGCATTGAGTGAGAGGCTGGGTTGCTCCCAGGCAAAAGGAGAGGAAAAGAGTGAATCTCAGCAATCCATTCATTCAGGATTGGCAAAAGTGAGTGAGAGGAGTCCCACCTTAGTCGGTGAAGGTGAGGGTGTGAGGGTGAGGAGCCAGGGTGAGACCGTGATGCAACAAAAGAGAGAACATGAGAGAAAAGCAGGTACTGGAGAAATAAGGATGGAACCAGCCATTGCTAGTGAGTCAATGATTGTGGATGATGCTGAAAAGGAAAGACAATTTCAGCAACATTACAAAGCTGTAATTAATAACATTTCCTTGGATGCTGACACTTTTACTCACCCTGTTTTAGCCTATCAACTGTTGGCTGCTCAGGGCAATGTGGAGGCAGAGCAGACTTTACACTTAGTGCACACTACAGAATCTCTTCAAAGAGATAAAGCTGCTGTAAACAGGATGCCTCCTCAAGCTGGAGAGCCATCTGAAGAATTTGGAGTAAATTCTGATGATAATGACTCTAGTTCTTTGAATGGAAGCATGAACTTAGGGGGAGCTAAAGGCCCAAGTTCTACTTTAAGTTTACCTGAATGGGCATGGGCAAAGGAATTTACACCAGGACAATTTGAGGTGTCTTTGGTAAAACAAGTAACAGCTATTCAGCAAGCCCTTCAGGAAGCTTCAGATGCTGGTACCAAGGCTGTTCTTAAAGCTCATCTAGACTCTTTGCATTTAATGAAGATCCAACACTCAAGACAGAATCTCAGTGTGGATGAATTGAAAAAGGAGATAGCTGACTTAAAGACATATAACTCTGAGAAGCTGGATTCAATAATGCCATATGGTACCATGCATGATCTATTACTAAGGTTGACAAGAGAATCAGATTCTGACAAGAAGATAGCCAAGCTGGAGACCAGAGTTCAGGTTATTGAGAATTCAGTGGCTCTACTTCTTCAAAATCAACAGACTCAGACAAATCTTCTCATGCAACTGGCTAAAGCACAAGGCCTAACTCCTCCACTTGATGATAACAAAAAGGGGGAGAGAGAATCAAGTAAGGGGGAGAAAGGACCAACTGAGGGGGAGAAAATTTTAGTTCAAATCAGCAAAGTAATTGTACCTTCAATTACTATCTCCAAGCCACCAGTTGCAGATGGTATAGATCTTATAAATGCAGCAGCAGCAAATTTGAAAGATGCTGATAAAGAAGAGTTGACTCTGATCAACTGGAAAAAGATTGATGAGGAAATACAGAAAAAGTTTCAATTAGTCAAGGAACCAGATCAGTCAGCCATCCATCACTCTCATGTCAAGCCAATCAATGTGAATGAGATGAGCATGAACTATCTGGAGAAAGGACAATCTTCCTGCATCAAGACTACAAAGGCTGAGATAATTCTTAAACCAAGGGCAAACTATCCAAAGTCATCTTTGAAGAACCCTATGGATACTGTGTATGAGACACCCAAGCCTGATGAAAAGAAGCTTCTGTCAAGATCTATTCTCCTCTACAAAGATCCAGCTGATTTAGCCTCAAGAAAGAGAATTGCAAAAATATTCAGAAATAGGAAGGAAATTTGTGTGGTAGCTGGACATCCACAATTTGCTCATGCAAAGGAAGAAGAAAAAGCCAGATTGAAGCAGGAAAAGAGGCAAGCTGCTCTAGATGTAAAGAAGTCTAAACAAAAGAAAGAACAGTTTGCTATCTTGACCAAGCTACAGGCTGTGAACTCTTCTCAACAAATTCCCTCTCAACCAACTCAAGCTACTGAATCAAAGAAGAAGATTGAAGAACAGAAGAAATCTCCAAGAAAGAAAAAACTGGCTAAAAGAACAAAAAGAAATTTGGATATTGTTAACAAGGAATTGGAAGATCAATTTCCAATGGAATCCACTAAAGCTGAAACTCAAGCATCAAAGCCCTCTGTGGTATTTGAAGACATAAGGGTGGTGGACCCCTACAGGAACATACATGGAGAGCCTATTGTGCCAAAGGATGAGCCAATAGAGTGGGATAAATTACCAATTCCTGACTTCAACTTGCCAATTCTCACCAAGCCAAGAAGGAAAAAATCAAGGGCAGTCAAGAAAGTGAAGCTGTCACCTCTCAAATCCAAGGCAGTAGTCAAAGCTCAACCCAAGATCAACAAAGGAGACTACTTGTACTTGTGTGACATCAAAGAATTCTCAGACCTAAACCTTTATCTGGAGGAGCTGGATGAGGTAAGGGGCAATTTATGCATACAGAAACCTACCTAAAAGGTTGGTATTCAAGTACAAAGGAGGAAGGGAGATTCAGTGGCCTCTTCAAAGGATACTTCAAGAAAGCCAAGCTGTGTTGATCAAAGTCTATTCATCCTTCAAGAAAAACTTTGGGTTTAATGTAACTGCAAGAAGATTAGTATTGAAGAAAATTGAAGAGCTAAGGAGTGTTAGAGCCAAAGATGCACTACCCAAAACTCTTAACATCCCATACACAGGGAGAAGAGTGCATCTAAGGCCCTACTGGCTGATGGAATTCATGGATGACAAGGGTGTGAGAAGATTCTTCAGATTAGAAGACCAATTGAGTATCTCTAGCAATGAAACTCTCTTGGAAATACAAGAAATGTTAGGTCTCTCAGAATCTGATGAATTAGAATTCCACAGACAGCTCCAGAATCAAATTGAAGAAAACAACAGAAAGCTTGGAAGAAGATCCAGACCTTCAAGAAACTAGAAAAATCTGCTCAGGCTAGAGGAGCATCTTGAACTGACTGTGAGCCAAACCTTGTATATCTTGTTTAAATTGAAGCACTTTCAGTTTTATCTACTTATCTTTAAAGATATATGTTTAGGATGTTTTGTTATCATCAAGTATCTCTTAATTTATGGCTACAATTCCAGTAGACATAATTTGGGGGAGATTGTGAATATGTTGTGCACTTGATGATTACCTAAACAAAACATCTAAGTAGATTTTACTTAGTAAAATAATATAGCACTCGACGGATAAGAATTATAGTTCCGACGGATAACTCATTTTAGTCCCGACGGATGAGTAACTTATTATCCATCGAGTGAGTAGCTTATGTAATAATAAGTTTGTAGCACAGTGTTGTATGCACCTTTGTATAGAATCTGTAGTAGCATATAAGTCATGTTGACTTTAACTAGATATGCAGAATAGGTTGATTAACTGTACATAAGCAATGTCTTGTAATTCTGTATAAGTGAAATGAAGTCAAGTGCCAAAATAGCTACCAACGGATGATTAACAAAGTTTCGACGGATGATCAAATGACTTTCAACGGATGTTTAAAATAGCAGTCGACGGATGATCAAGTAAGTCATCGACGGATGATCTGAAAGTCGACGGATGATCATATCAAGATTCAAACATCAGTTGAACAGTGAAAGCTGACACACAACCATCGAGTTGGATATAAACACACTGTGGAAGCCCATTAACTGGGTAATAGAGGACGAAAAGCAGCAAAGATCAAGACTGTTAGATATTATATTTATTCAGTTCTTTTGACTTTGTAATCTTGGTAATATATAAACCAAGAGAGTAGCAAATAGAAAAACAACTAAGAGAGCTAAGAAACAAACACAGAGAAATCTTTGTAAGCACTATCTTTAGCATTTCCTGTGTTCTTAGTAGTTCTATTTTGTATAAGCAGCTGTGAGAATTTCTGCACACAGAGTCCTCTCGATATATTAAATATATCTCTGGTGGAATTGTTTAAATCCACCAGAAAGTTTTTAAAGACTCTTGTTTTTAATTACTCTTGTTTTAATTCATTAAAGTTTATATTCCACATTGTGCTAATCAAAACAAATATATCTATAATCGAGTTGAACATTTTTATCTCAAGAAAAAGTTCAAGAATTCCATTCAACCCCCCTTCTTTAATTCTTGTTATATTGTTAAGGGACTAACATGGATCATTGATAGTGTTCTGTATTCTTCTTTCATCAGCACTTCCCAATCCAGTTTTATCTCTTGCTTCCTTTCCAGTAACTACTCTTGCTTCAAAACCACTTGCAGCAGTCTTCAAAGGTTGAGTATATTTTGCTTTAGTGAATCCTGGTAGGAGTTTCTTTGGTCTATCTTCTGATATCAAGTTAACTTGAGCTATGTCAGATGTAACACCCCCAAATCCGGGGTCGGGGATCCGGGTTGTCACGAGTTCCATTTCCCTTAACAACACCTAATCTTAATAAATAATCAACTACTCTATACTGTGACCCCACAATAAACACACACACCACAAGTTATAGTCTCAGAGATGAATATCCAAAAATAATCACAAGTCGTTTTATTCCACAATTATATGCCAATACACCTTAAACAGGTTTCTGAATAAATTTACATTTCTTTGCCATTATTACCATTCATAAATATACATAATCTGATACATCAAAAGTTGAAAGCCTAGCCTATTGGTAGTTCCTACCTCAGCTATGGCGGCATCAGTGCTTCTAGAAAACTGCGGAACGTCTCCTAACCTCTTGCGAATCGGGAGCTTGGTCCGGTTCATCTTGTCTATCTGATGTTGTGTGATGAAAGAAGAAAGCAAGGGTGAGCAGCAAGCCCACCAAAATAATATGTATAATGATTAACAATATATGAGCCTTCTCATAGTACTCATGAAAGTCTTGGTCAAAAGAAATGAACCAAGTTGATATCTTAATGCGATGAAGTCGCAAAATATTCAGTATATATATATATACATATATACTTTTCAAAATATTGGAAGTCCTCTTCCATGCATAATATACACAAAGTCCCAGTGTATAACTGTATAAAAAAAATATCGTTGCAAGGTGATCTCATATATCTAACCTTGTCTCAACATTTTTCTGAAAATCTTTGTCATTCATAAGACAATTATTAATTAGATATAAGTTTAAAAGATGAAGTTACAAGATACCCCAATATACTTATATCTTTCCCAAATACTACTTGAACTACCACCGTTACAGTTATAATTAGCTTCAAAAGTTCATCACATAGATGAGACTATAAGGCAAGATTTGAATAGATTAAATCTTTAAAATATTATCAAAATAAAATGAAGTTACGAGATACTTCATTTGATGTAAACATCATTTTGAAAACTTGACCCTGCCAACACTCAACAATCGCCCAACCGTAGCCTTTCTATCGAAGTGCTCTGGGTAGTGTTGCAGAAATTATCCAATTGGATGATGAACTCATTACGGGAGTTTGCCGCGCCAGGAAGACCACTTACGATGATCAGTCGTAGTAGTACAACCCCACCATTTTCTACATGTAGAGGAGAACCTGTCGGATTTACTTGTCAACCGAACACTGAACTCCTAAGGAATGGACCGCCTTAGTGGAACTTCCAGGCCATTTGGGCCAATATAATAAGGCTGGGCCGGCGCTACTCGGCCACTTACGCCACTCCTAGTTCAGATGAAATCCATGACTCTGAAACGTAAAGCTCGTCCCCACTTTCCCCAAGTAGAAACTTGTTGATACGGCTCCACCAAGAAGTCGTATCTATTTGGAAAGGAGAACTCACCGATATTTCCCAGGCGATGCCTGTTAATGGATTAACTTGTTCCAAGAATTTTACTTCCCGAGTGTTGGGTAAGTAATCAATTCATTTATCAAAACAGCAACCTTGTTGCGAATATAAAACACACCACAGAGCCGGATCCCTCAGGTTTTGAGCGAGTATTTAAATCCCCTTCGAAAGGAGGATCTTAAAAAAAATGAGTTTTGGGATCCGCTCTAACTTTTAAAAAATCATTTTGAAGACTCGCAAAACATTTTTAAGAATGTTTGGAGTGAAGCTGATTTAATGAAGTAAATCAGTCCCCAGAATATTTAGAAAATGTCTGAATATTATTATTTAAATAATATTCCCATAAAGAATAATCTTTATAAAATAATTGAAGTAGAAGTATTAAAACTTATACTTGAAATGAATAGCAAATAATCAAAGATATACTTATACGAAAGTAATATCTTTATTTGAATAATTAAAAATAAGTTTGATTATCGACACCTTATTCTTTAATACAATAAAGAATATTATTAAGTAATAAGCGGAGTCATAATACCTCGAATGAATACTATAAATAATATTCATAAAATAAAGGAGTCATACATCCTCAAATGAATATCCAAGTAATATTCAATAATAATATAAACTGAGTCGTAAGCTCTCGAATGAATATTCAAATAATATTCAAATAATAAAATAAACTGAGTCATAAGCCCTCGAATGAATACTCAAATTAATATTCAATTAAGTAAAATAAAGGTATCGAATAAACCTTATTCGATCCATAGTTTTAAAAACTATATCCATATATATATAAATATATATATATAATATACTCGGGAACATCGACTCCCGGTTTAGAAATATGTTCACCTTTTATCCCCTATACTAAGGGTATACGCAACTACTTGCTTATTTCTAGCATAGGTATTATGCAACTATAAGCATTGAAATCAACAGATAGATAACCAGAATTCGAAACAGACATGCATATATACCATATCAGCATGCTCCAATATATCGCAAAATTTGCTAATAACAATCATGCACTATCACAAGATAATGCATATACATATATTTACATCACAACAACAGTATATCGGGTAGAAAACTTGCCTGAGCGACTGGGGGTTACGAATGGCTCGGGACGAGTCTGGTAACCTATAAACAACAAATAAGTTGGAATTAAACCAAAGTCACTTGTAAATCTATACTCTAACCAACTCAGACTCTAACGCTCGTTTTGCGCTTACTGATTCTCTTAAGTCACTCGAGTACCCTCGGCTCCACCATTTTTAATAATTTAACCTTTACGAGTTTTAAGGCGATTCCTTCGCGAGTGTCTTACCAACTGCCTAACACTCTTACCATAATTGTTTAATACATTAATTAACCCTTTTTGGTCTTTAACCTATGTTTCAAAGTAAGGCGAGGGGAAAAGTTTCGTTCGCGAAACGCCGTTACTTGAAACGGTCGTTTCTCCTAAACCGTGCATCGGAATCGAACGAACTACATATCAAAACGAAGCTCGTAATATGAACTATCTAAACATGGCAATGGTCAAAATCTAGCAGGGGGTTCTCGGGTCCTAATGTTATGCACAAAAACAGTCTAAAGAAAATCGGACGTTACGACGGCTATGTTTACGCGTTTTCCCAATTTTAAACCATTCAAAACCAACCACAAATCAACCCCAAATCAATCATACAACCAATATCCCTCCAAACCACATCATAACAGCCCCAACAAATCCACATTAACCATTTATACTTATTCCCCACATGAAATAAAAGCTTTACTTAGGTTCTTTAACTAATTACCAAGATTTACAACTCCAACAATGCAACAAAACCAACTAATCTCTCTACAAACTCAACCAAACTTCAACCAATCAAGCATCATGCTTCACATATGCTATATCAAACACATTCAATCCTAATTACTCAAAACTAAAGCTAGGGTTTATAGTTTATACCTTCCTTGGAGAGTGGAGAATCAAGAGAATGGCTTGGAATCACCCTTAAAGTCCTTATCCAAGCTTAATCTAAACAAAACTTCAAGAACACAAATTTTAGTTCTTGAAAAACACTATTCACCATCTTCTTTCATGATTTATAGAAAAAGATTGGCTTGGAATTAGAAGCTTAAACTTATAGGAAGTATGTAACTATCCATGGGGAAGCTTAGATAATTACCTTGCTAAATAGTAAGTGGTGGAGCTTGGATCTTCAATTTTTAAGAAATGGGCCGAGAGCTAGCTTGGGAAGAAAGAGATTTTTGTGTTTTGTTTGATGAAAAATGAAATGATTGGCTTGGTGGATGAGATTTTGATTTGTTTTTAGTTAATTACCTTGTTACCCTTGAGTTTGTGTGGTTAAAAAGTCACCACATCGCCTTCCTTCCCATGTCATGCTTGTGTCATCCTCATGATGTCATCCTCCCCTCCTTGTCCTCTTCTCATTGGTTGGATGACATCATCCTCTCTAATCCCTTTGATTAACTTCCTAATTGTTTGCCTAATGACCGCTGATCTGTTATACGGTTCGCTTAACTTTCGTTTTCGTTTATCGTTTGAGGGATCATACCCGAGATCTTATTACTTAGGTTCCCTTAACCTTTCTCAATATATTGTATTCCTTTTATGATCCTCTCTTATAATCCTTTAATTTAAATCCTTTTTATCCTGTTACCTTATACTCAATTCTTTCCGTATCTATTGGATTTCCGGGAAAATCAAAGTGTTCGGATTTGGATTCTGACGATCTTTACATACACTTATATCCCATATAAAGTACTAATAAAATCTCAGAATATCCATATCAGAACCCCTACATAGTGTGGCATGAAAAGTTTTCTCATTCAGCAAAAACACTATTCATAAGGGTTTCAAAATTTCCCAAAAATTGGGGTTATTACAGTCTCCCCTCCTTAAAAGGATTCCGTCCCGAAATCAGATAGAAAATGAATAGGGATACTCTCTTAGCATTGCACTTTCTAACTCTCAAGTAATTTTCCCACATTGTGGTTCTACCACCAAACTCTGCCTAGTTTGATAATCCTTCTCCTAAGCACTTGTTCCTTTTCACTCTATAACCCTTCCTGGTTGCTCCATATAGGTTACGTCTGGTTGCATGTCTATGCGCTCATATGCCCCTATTTATCTGGCATCTGAATTACACTTCCTTAACATTGATAAGTGAAACACGTTACGACTTGCTACACGTTCGGGGGGTAAGGCTAGCTCATATGCTAACCTCCCAATACTTCTTAACATATCCAAGGGTCCGACACCTTGTGGACTTAGCTTTCCTTTCTTTCCGAATCTCATTAATCCTTTCTGAGGGAATACCTATAACAGCACTAGGTCCCCTACTTCCCATTCCTTGTCCTTTCGTGTCAAATTAACATACTTTTTATGTCCATCTTGGGCTACTACCAGCCATCCTCTGATTAGATCTATTATATCCTTGGTCCTTTGGACCACTACTGGTCTGAGCATCTTGCGCTCTACAACTTCATCCTAACATAAGGGAGATCGACATTGTCTTCCCTCAAGGATCTCATAAAGTGATCATTCCAATTTCTTTCAAGTCTATTACACAGACTCTCATCATAGCTTCTAATCATTAGAACTTTTGCTTCTCAATACCCATTCTTTTCCAGTTCGTAGTCGCTACTACCTTCGGTTCCTAATATTATACTAGTTATACTTTTCTCGCTAGCGTTCTATAACTTTTTAATAACCACGTCAACCTTAGTATCACGAATGTGTTTCCATTTCGCATACTACCACCACTTTATTACTCCTTTTTCAGTTGTTTCTATTTTCCAAAATTTGATCAATCAAATAGAAGTAAAGGAATTTGTTGAGAGATCACTATGATCATGAACACTTGTTACATTGCATAGTTAGTACAGAAGGTGGCCAGCCTTTAGTACTTGACAAGGAATTAAACAATAGTTGGTATCCTACTCGGCTTCTATCACACAGATAGATAGTCATTCGGCAATACCTCCCCTTCTGGAAGGGTTGTTCTTCTCAGCTTATACAAAATGAAAAGAAGAGAAAAGAATGAATTGAAGAGAATTGTATATATGAAAAAAAAAATATACTGCCACAAAATATCTGGCTTGGAACCTACCTCTGAACTATAGAGGTTTGTCATAGAAGAACAAAACATATATGTATTTATATCAACATCAAGTATTATAGCATCGCATTTCACGTGCCTAAATATTTTTGCTATCCCGTCCATCATTCTATGGACCCACACTCTTCCTCGAGCTTATACACAATCACCTTTGAAACTCCCTCGACATCGAAAATCGAATCTGGGATCTCATTCTATACATCATCGTTACTAGAATTCTATGCTTGCACCGCAACCTTCCTTGTATAATAATACGACTCTCTATTGATAAGAAAGAATAATTATTCACTAGGTAGATACTCTACTTAATTAGTCTATCAATGATAACTTATACACTACCACGACCCGATTAGTGGTACTCAATCTCAACACCCATTCCAATACAACTCTCACGGTTGTATTCAGCTCAATACTCGCAGAATCATTGTTGCCTTACTATGGTCCACCACTGACCTACTGTAGTCATTCATTTTCCATGAAGTCTTAATATCTAACCATACGGAGTCCATACATGTCGTATCAAATCCTTCTAAGGAGGTAACATAATCACCATTCATAATTCATGGAGTACACTCCTGATTCTGACATACATACATGACATGAAGCAGATAAAATTGTAGAAGAGTTTCGCTCAAAGGAACGATAGCAGGTTAATACCATTCTTAATCATATACCTTAAATAGAAGACTTAACTCAAAGGTTCGTCTAGTCCTTTTTTTGAAACATGGTCCTGGCTTATCTCAAGATAGGACCTTCTAAGATAGATAGCCCGTTCATGGCGATTACACGAATTAAACCGTTACCAACTACTATTACGGTTGGGTATTGCACAGTCATCAGAAGGAATGTCAATCTTCCAAACCATAATACAACCTGCATAGCTTTAACCTTCATCACTGTATTCCTTTGGCACAAGCGCCTATAATTATCCTCTTACCTTTAAAGTGTCGTCCACCTCTTTGGCCTTTCCTGATAGTAAAATTTCCTTACAGTCAATGTCGTTTTAACCACCTCCAAATACATTTTCTACCTTATTTCAATCACAGCTTATGTGAAGATGTTTTCCTTAAAATCTGATGAGTAAAAAAAAATATTACCATTTTTCCATAAGTTATTGCCTCAGTCTTTAGAGGTTAATCACTGTCACAACTGACTCTCAATCATAATTAGAACATCTTTTATCTTAAGTCCTAATTGCCCTGAACAATTTCGACCTTTACTGGTTCGATCCATACTTTCTCGTGGTTTAACACGTGCCCCACTTGGCATCATTATAATTACGTCATATTTCCTTTATCCACATTTCTATTCTTGAGAATTTTGAATATTACCTTTTTCCTTGTAAAACCTCTAAGGTTATCCTTCAATCGTTCCTCCTGTATTCCCTAGATACAGGGCATATCACAATACCATTTATTAATACTAGAACCATTGTCTATATTCTTCTGAAAAATTTCTCCACTGATTCTTAAAGGTTGTTGTTACCTTAACCCTTTCCCAATCATACTGTCAAAACTCATACTGTCCCTATTAAGGGTGACATGCCAACCTTTATGCAGTCCCCTAGGATTTATTTTAAGTTACCAATGTTGTATCCTTAATTCCACCTTTAAAAGGTACCTGCATCCTTCCATGGATAAATCAAGTCATATATCCTTGATAGATTATCTTATTCATCATTCCCACCTCGATAGTCTATACCTAACTTCATAATAGCATCCTTATTCAAATTAAGGTCAATCTATATGGCCTCCAAAAGATAACAATGGTCATCCGCTTTTCTTTCCTGATTTGGTAATGATAACATGGATGTTCTGGAAGATATTGGTCATGTTCAACGTGAACTTCTTCTTAATAATTCCTTATTTACTTTTGTTGTTTATCTCAATAGTCATCTCAATGTTGGGATACCTCTCATACCTGGCATCTCCCTTTCTGAGTATCGAGCCACCGGTCTTACATTTCACAATATTGAAGGTCACTTCCTTCATCCAATTTTCCTACTTTCTTACTTTCTTGTCTCCTTAGTCTATCCGCGTCTTATTATTTATCCTTCGAACTATCTAAAGGTTTCCTTGAATCCTCCCAACTTAAAGGGGATAAAATGTACATAACTCGTATGCCTTTGTTCTGGCTCTAAAGCTTTTACTCTATCTCTATAACCTTGGGAAGTACTTTCCTGAAAACAATTGACTGAACTTAAATCAGTTTATTCTAACCTCTGGCTCCGTGCCTTTCTTGGTCTTTCACCAGCGGGTGGTCTCTCTCTTAGGAGGGTAAGTGACAAAAACAGTCTTTTGTGGTTCATCAATCATTCAGAATCTCAAATGATTCCTCTATTTCCTTTAGCCAGGCTCTTGCCTCGACTAGGTCAACCTGTTCCTTGGAACTCTGAGAGCTTAGAGACTTAAAGGTCCTGAAAGAATTTCACACCACATTGTTTCCTCAAGGTGGTGGTTGGGAATAAAATATAAGTTATGTTTAGACAGGTTCATGAATTTCCGTATAGGAGTACCGTCTCGGGTCTCCTTATCTCGCTCGACTTCTGCTGTCTTAGTCTAAATATTTCTTCCTACTCCCCATAATTGGGGTCATCTTTTAATTTAAAATCTTCATTTTCCATTTTATTATATTCCGGATTCTTTATATCTTAATTGCAACCTCCCTGATTATCACATTCAAGGTTTGCCCCTAATCTTATTCCTTGTGGGGGCATATTACTTGGAAAATTTTGAGAATCTCCGGATATTTGTCTTACTTACTTTGCTTAAGTCTTCCCCTCGTTTAGTCCTTGCACGATTGCAAATTATGAATTCTCAAGTTCGATAACCTTCATGACACTCTCTTAAGTGTTAATAGAGCAATTAACAATGTGATTTTATCACAAACAAACTGATCTGAACTGAAATTAATGAATATATACATAACCATTTGTTCGAGGGTACAACAACTGAACATATTAAAGAGGATTACATCATATGAACTTATCGCTCCTATCCCAAAAGTACTACCATAGATAGTCATCTCGTCATTAAAACTAATCATTCATAACTTAGGCTAATCCTCCAAAAGCGGTGCTACATGAAGCCCTTGTTTGATTGCTCTGGCTCTGCACACTACCATGGATTAAGAGATGCGAGCACGCACGACATCCCTAACCTGGTCCATCACAGAGGTGATGAGGTCTAAGATAGTCGCAAGTAGAGCTGCATCAACCTGACCCTCAAGATGGCCTCTAGCTGTAACACGGGTGGTAGCCTCAATCCTTTCCATGCTATACGCTAATCCTGCCGGAAGTATCCCGCCCTCAATCCTTGGTGCAGTAAGTCGATCCAACAGATCACTCCTAACATTACGGGCCTCAGACAGGCCACCCAAAGTCATATAATAATTGGCGATAAGAGAAGCCTTAGTGGTAGCATCTAGCAGTCCATGGGGCGCAGGTGGCGCAGACCCAGGAGATCCAAATGGATAACCAAGAACGGTATCAGGTGACAATGGTGCAGGAGATAAAGGTGGCATTTCCTCAGTAGGTGTTGGGCTTTGTACCGGGGATGGGATAGGAATTGGTGGGACCTCATGGATGTCTACAGGAACCTCTGGAAGAGGGTCTGATACTGGTATAATTGGTGTCGTGAAAGGCCCCACTCCTTCTGCCCTCATTAACCTTTGTGCCCTTGGTAACTCTTCATCCTCTAGTGCCACCCTCGCGGCCATTCTTGCTCTGGTAGTCGCCCTGACTACGGTCATCAGTTCCTCAGTGGTCCTCTCTTCATTCTCATCAGGATCCTCCATGAGATCCTCTTCAGCCACAATCCTTTCCGGAATAACATCCTCAACCGAAACATTCTCTATCTGAACCTCATCCGGTCCCTCATTAGGGTACTCCATCGGATTCACAATTTGATCTCCAACTTGTAATAAAACATCCTCATGCTGATGCTCCTGAACCTCAAGGTTCGGTGCCCCGCTGCCCTATACGAGAACGAACTATGTTACTATGACGATACTTATAAGGGTTCCCGTAAGGGTTTTATCTGTCAGTGCTACGTTAGGTAGCCCAACTATGAACTTGGCAAGAGTTCTTATTATCTTAGTGAACTTATTATCTTAACGTCATATCATCTCTGAGGTTTATAACGCTTAGCTCTGATACCATTTCTGTAACACCCCCAAATCCGGGGTCGGGGATCCGGGTTGTCACGAGTTCCATTTCCCTTAACAACACCCAATCTTAATAAATAATCAACTACTCTGTACTGTGACCCCACAATAAACACACACACCACAAGTTATAGTCTCAGAGATGAATATCCAAAAATAATCACAAGTCGTTTTATTCCACAATTATATGCCAATACACCTTAAACAGGTTTCTGAATAAATTTACATTTCTTTGCCATTATTACCATTCATAAATATACATAATCTGATACATCAAAAGTTGAAAGCCTAGCCTATGGTAGTTCCTACCTCAGCTATGGCGGCATCAGTGCTTCTAGAAAACTGCGGAACGTCTCCTAACCTCTTGCGAATCGGGAGCTTGGTCCGGTTCATCTTGTCTATCTGATGTTGTGTGATGAAAGAAGAAAGCAAGGGTGAGCAGCAAGCCCACCAAAATAATATGTATAATGATTAACAATATATGAGCCTTCTCATAGTACTCATGAAAGTCTTGGTCAAAAGAAATGAACCAAGTTGATATCTTAATGCGATGAAGTTGCAAAATATTCAGTATATATATATATACATATATACTTTTCAAAATATTTGGAAGTCCTCTTCCATGCATAATATACACAAAGTCCCAGTGTATAACTGTATAAAAAAATTATCGTTGCAAGGTGATCTCATATATCTAACCTTGTCTCAACATTTTTCTGAAAATCTTTGTCATTCATAAGACAATTATTAATTAGATATAAGTTTAAAAGATGAAGTTACAAGATACCCCAATATACTTATATCTTTCCCAAATACTACTTGAACTACCACCGTTCAAGTTATAATTAGCTTCAAAAGTTCATCACATAGATGAGACTATAAGGCAAGATTTGAATAGATTAAATCTTTAAAATATTATCAAAATAAAATGAAGTTACGAGATACTTCATTTGATGTAAACATCATTTTGAAAACTTGACCCTGCCAACACTCGACAATCGCCCAACCGTAGCCTTTCTATCGAAGTGCTCTGGGTAGTGTTGCAGAAATTATCCAATTGGATGATGAACTTATTACGGGAGTTTGCCGCGCCAGGAAGACCACTTACGATGATCAGTCGTAGTAGTACAATCCCACCATTTTCTACATGTAGAGGAGAACCTGTCGGATTTACTTGTCACCCGAACACTGAACTCCTAAGGAATGGACCGCCTTAGCGGAACTTCCAGGCCATTTGGGCCAATATAATAAGGCTGGGCCGGCGCTACTCGGCCACTTACGCCACTCCTAGTTCAGATGAAATCCATGACTCTGAAACGTAAAGCTCGTCCCCACTTTCCCCAAGTAGAAACTTGTTGATACGGCTCCACCAAGAAGTCGTATCTATTTGGAAAGGAGAACTCACCGATATTTCCCAGGCGATGCCTGTTAATGGATTAACTTGTTCCAAGAATTTTACTTCCCGAGTGTTGGGTAAGTAATCAATTCATTTATCAAAACAGCAACCTTGTTGCGAATATAAAACACACCACAGAGCCGGATCCCTCAGGTTTTGAGCGAGTATTTAAATCCCCTTCGAAAGGAGGATCTTAAAAAAAATGAGTTTTGGGATCCGCTCTAACTTTTAAAAAATCATTTTGAAGACTCGCAAAACATTTTTAAGAATGTTTGGAGTGAAGCTGATTTAATGAAGTAAATCAGTCCCCAGAATATTTAGAAAATGTCTGAATATTATTATTTAAATAATATTCCCATAAAGAATAATCTTTATAAAATAATTGAAGTAGAAGTATTAAAACTTATACTTGAAATGAATAGCAAATAATCAAAGATATACTTATACGAAAGTAATATCTTTATTTGAATAATCAAAAATAAGTTTGATTATCGACACCTTATTCTTTAATACAATAAAGAATATTATTAAGTAATAAGCGGAGTCATAATACCTCGAATGAATACTATAAATAATATTCATAAAATAAAGGAGTCGTACATCCTCAAATGAATATCCAAGTAATATTCAATAATAATATAAACTGAGTCATAAGCCCTCGAATGAATATTCAAATAATATTCAAATAATAAAATAAACTGAGTCATAAGCCCTCGAATGAATACTCAAATTAATATTCAATTAAGTAAAATAAAGGTATCGAATAAACCTTATTTGATCCATAGTTTTAAAAACTATATCCATATATATATAAATATATATATATAATATACTCGGGAACATCGACTCCCGGTTTAGAAATATGTTCACCTTTTATCCCCTATACTAAGGGTATACGCAACTACTTGCTTATTTCTAGCATAGGTATTATGCAACTATAAGAATTGAAATCAACAGATAGATAACCAGATTACGAAACAAACATGCATATATACCATATCAGCATGCTCCAATATATCGCAAAATTTGCTAATAACAATCATGCACTATCACAAGATAATGCATATACATATATTTACATCACAACAACAGTATATCGGGTAGAAAACTTGCCTGAGCGACTGGGGGTTACGAATGGCTCAGGACGAGTCTGGTAACCTATAAACAACAAGTAAGTTGGAATTAAACCAAAGTCACTTGTAAATCTATACTCTAACCAACTCAGACTCTAACGCTCGTTTTGCGCTTACTGATTCTCTTAAGTCACTCGAGTACCCTCGGCTCCACCATTTTTAATAATTTAACCTTTACGAGTTTTAAGGCGATTCCTTCGCGAGTGTCTTACCAACTTCCTAACACTCTTACCATAATTGTTTCATACATTAATTAACCCTTTTTGGTCTTTAACCTATGTTTCAAAGTAAGGCAAGGGGAAAAGTTTCGTTCGCGAAACGCCGTTACTTGAAACGGTCGTTTCTCCTAAACCGTGTATCGGAATCGAACGAACTACATATCAAAACGAATCTCGTAATATGAACTATCTAAACATGGCAATGGTCAAAATCTAGCAGGGGGTTCTCGGGTCCTAATGTTATGCACAAAAACAGTCTAAAGAAAATCGGACGTTACGACGGCTATGTTTACGCGTTTTCCCAATTTTAAACCATTCAAAACCAACCACAAATCAACCCCAAATCAATCATACAACCAATATCCCTCCAAACCACATCATAACAGCCCCAACAAATCCACATTAACCATTTATACTTATTCCCCACATGAACTAAAAGCTTTACTTAGGTTCTTTAACTAATTACCAAGATTTACAACTCCAACAATGCAACAAAACCAACTAATCTCTCTACAAACTCAACCAAACTTCAACCAATCAAGCATCATGCTTCACATATGCTATATCAAACACATTCAATCCTAATTACTCAAAACTAAAGCTAGGGTTTATAGTTTATACCTTCCTTGGAGAGTGGAGAATCAAGAGAATGGCTTGGAATCACCCTTAAAGTCCTTATCCAAGCTTAATCTAAACAAAACTTCAAGAACACAAATTTTAGTTCTTGAAAAACACTATTCACCATCTTCTTTCATGATTTATAGAAAAAGATTGGCTTGGAATTAGAAGCTTAAACTTATAGGAAGTATGTAACTATCCATGGGGAAGCTTAGATAATTACCTTGCTAAATAGTAAGTGGTGGAGCTTGGATCTTCAATTTTTAAGAAATGGGCCGAGAGCTAGCTTGGGAAGAAAGAGATTTTTGTGTTTTGTTTGATGAAAAATGAAATGATTGGCTTGGTGGATGAGATTTTGATTTGTTTTTAGTTAATTACCTTGTTGCCCTTGAGTTTGTGTGGTTAAAAAGTCACCACATCTCCTTCCTTCCCATGTCATGCTTGTGTCATCCTCATGATGTCATCCTCCCCTCCTTGTCCTCTTCTCATTGGTTGGGTGACATCATCCTCTCTAATCCCTTTGATTAACTTCCTAATTGTTTGCATAATGACCGCTGATCTGTTATACGGTTCGCTTAACTTTCGTTTTCGTTTATCGTTTGAGGGATCATACCCGGGATCTTATTACTTAGGTTCCCTTAACCTTTCTCAATATATTGTATTCCTTTTATGATCCTCTCTTATAATCCTTTAATTTAAATCCTTTTTATCATGTTACCTTATACTCAATTCTTTCCGTATCTATTGGATTTCCGGGAAAATCAAAGTGTTCGGATTTGGATTCTGACGATCTTTACATACACTTATATCCCATATAAAGTACTAATAAAATCTCAGAATATCCATATCAGAACCCCTACATAGTGTGGCATGAAAAGTTTTCTCATTCAGCAAAAACACTATTCATAAGGGTTTCAAAATTTCCCAAAAATTGGGGTTATTACATCAGAGGTTACTTACTTCTTTGGAATATCAGAACTTACTGTCTCTTGACTCTGAACAACTTGAGCCATGTCAGAGGTTGTTTTAAGAACTTTTCTTGAAGTCAGAGCAAGATCATCCTTTTCATCAATGATTTCTTCATTCTCAGGAGGCACATAAACCTTGATAGGTTCACCAACCTTTTCTTTACCCTTGGATCTTGGATCTATCTGCAGTTGTGATTTAGCCAATGTTGCTTCAGTATTTGTCCTTTCTTTTATCACAATACCTTTGAGTTTTGGAAGTGTCTTTTTACTAGAAGCTTCAGATTTAGATGTGACTTTTTCTGATTTAAGTCTGACTTCTTCTTCCATTAAACTCTCCAAGTCCATTCCTGGATTTTCCTGAAGAAATAACTGTCTTGACATTTCTTCATCAAGATCTAAAAGTTCATCAGAACTTATCCTTTTACCAGCATCAGCACTTGTCCTGTGACTTGTAATTTCAGCTTTTCTTGATGAGAAACCTCTACCTTGACTATGACCTCTACCCATTCCAGGGTTTCCTTGATCATCCTTTTCATCATCCTTCCCTTTCAGTGTCTTGTCAGTCTTGCATTTGGACTTAATTACTTTCTCCCCCTTTTTGGCATCAGCAGGTAGTAGAAGAGAGACAAGCAATTCCACTGAGGCTTGGATTTCAGTAAGTTGAGATTGCTGAGAAGCTTGATTTTTCAGAATATCATCAATCTGAGCTTGTTGTTTCTCATGAGTCTTCTCAATATAAGCAATCCTGTCAAAGGTAGGTTGGAAGAACTTTTTCTTATCAATCTTTTGAACTTGTTCCTGTTTGATGAATTCTTCCTGGATCTTGTGTAGCTCTGCATGAGTAGTTGAATGGAGACCTTGAAGATGTTTAGTACTCAATGCAGTGACTCTAAGATGGGTTTTGAAATCATCAGTATTTAACATCTCATCAGCTTTTGTCAATTGCTCAGCCAGATTCTTTGCAGATGGAACACAAGTAATTGAGTTACATTCCTTAGTCCACTCCTGACCAGCAGGAGTTTCACTCCAAGGCACTGGTGCTTCTCTGGTAACAAACTTCTGAACAAGTTCAGATTTAAGAACTGTTTGTTGAGGGGCATGTCCTGAAGGACCTGCTTCACCAGTATCTGCTTGTAGAGCAGCATCACCAGTATCTCCAGCATTTGCAGCATCAGAACTTACAGAATCAGTATCTTCTGATAGAACAACAGTGTGAGTAGCAATGGAGGCTTCAGCATCCTCTAATTGCTGATCTGGTTCCAAGTTCTGATCAACAGCCATATCCTGATGCTCACCTATATTCTGATCATCAGCATCTAGATGCAGAGAAGGTGTAGTAGATAATTCTGGAGTGTGAGCAGCATCAGTAACAGGTGTTGTTGATGGATTAGTTGCTGTTGGAGCTTCTAAGTAAAGTACTTCAGGCACAACCAAGGTCTGGATATCAATTTCAGCACTTGTGCCTGGAATAACAGGAGATATAGACTTCTGAACAGGAGACACAGATGGTGTGTTGGCCTTTTCAATAACAGCTTCCTTTTCTTGTGAGATCAGAGATTCCTGATCCCCTTCCTTAGCTGATGCTTCTTCATCATCTGAAACTGGCCTTTTTTCCCTCTGTTTCTTGTATCTCTTTGTAGATATGGATTCCTTGGGAGTTTCAGGAACAGTCATTCTTCTAAGCCTTTTGAGAAGCCTAGATCCCCCAATTCCAGAATCCTTCTGAAAAGTCACTTTCTCAGCTTCTTTAACAACAGGTTTTGAAGAAGGAACCTGTTCCCCAGTATCAGATTCATCTCTCAAAGCAATCCTCCTTCTCTTTTAAGGTGTTTGAGGAACAATCTTTGTCCTCTTAGGCTTAGAAGATGAAGGGTTCACAGAAGGTTCTGAGGATGAGGGTTGAACTGTCTGTGAAGTTGAGAGATATGATATAAGATATTGCCTTAGTGTAGGTTGAGTAGTATGGGTGGTAGGTGCTAATGGTTGTTGTGGTGTTTGGGAGGTTGTTGTTGATTAGATATCAGGATAAATAGATTTATAAGTATCAGGATCATCATTTACTAAGATCTGTTTTACAGACTGAGGAATCTGTAAAGGTCTAACCACTGGTTTCTTAGTGTTAGCATTTACCAGGTCATTAAAGTATCGTTTTACAACTTTAAAAGGTGGAGTTGAGGTACTAATTAGTTGAGGTTCATCAGTACAAAAAGTATATATAAGTTGACAGAATCTAGCAAAGTAGACAACATTCCTATCCTCTGTCATCCTATCCCTAATAAAACCAATTATAGCCGTTGCAAAATCAAAATGAGTTTGGTTTATAATGGCATACCCGATGTGCTGACTTATTATGGGGATGGCATCAAAATTCGAACACTTGTTCCCAAAAGCTTTAGTGATGCAGTCGAAGAAGAAGCTCCATTCCCTCCTGATATGAGCCCGTTTCAACTGCCCAAGCTTTGCCAAACTCTGTTCATATCCCGAACTGGCCATTAACTCCTGAAGAGCTGATTCCTCTGGAATTGAAAAAGTACATCCTTCTGGGAGATATAGAGCCTTACGTATTGTACTAGGAGTGACTACATATGAAGAATCACCCACTTCGAAAACAATACTAGGAGTACCATTTGGACCACCATTATCAAAGTTTCCAGTCCTCCAAAGTGTCAGAACTTGTTGACTGGAGAAGACGGAAGGTTGGGTCAACGCATACCCAATTTCACTATGTGCAAGAAGATCTTGCACAAAATGCAATTCAGATGGAGCTTCAGCATTATCAAGAATAGCAGCATAATTGTTTGGAACAAATTTAGCTCCATCAATGATTAAATCCTTTGGTGCCATGAAATTAATCGAGATTTGTAAGTGCCTGTTAGGTGTTTGATAGAATGTCTATATGAAAAACCAACGTTAGAAGAAGTAAGAGAGGAAAAGCAATTAGAGAGAAAAAGTGTGAAAGGAAATAAAAGATTAAAAAAATCCTCTCTCTGTCTTACTTATACCTTAAAAAAAATGTAACCGTTGGACACCTGTCAGACATGCAGTAATAACGGATAGTTACTGGGATCGAGAAAATAGTAATCATTACTTACCCACTTGCAGTTTTTAAAAAAAAAAACCGTTCCACTCACCCAGTTATTCCATTAATCAAGGTGAAACAGTTTTAATTCAAAATTGAAACCGTTCCCACTTATTTAATTATTTATCACTGCAACATCAATATTCTGAAAAAAATTCGAGTGAAAAGGACCATAATAAATCAGATGAGCAAGTACTGATAAAATAAAATCAGAACTTAAGTGAAAACAGAATTTATATGGTCATCAGAATATGAATATATATCAGGATTTATCAATGCATTACAAAATATCTCATAGACAAGATCTTGAAACAAAAACAAATTTTATTAATATATCAAGAGAATACATTCACGAAATTTAAATTACATCAGAACTTGTACAAGATTTCCCTAAGCTGCTAAACCTAACGTCAACAGCCTTTGTCCTAGCTCAAGAAGCAGGGCAAGGCTGATGATGAAGAAAAATAGGAAGAAGAAAATAAATCATTTCTTCTTCCTACTCTCGACAAACAGAATAGCGAGTCGAATGATTCGATCTTGCTGGCGGAGAGCTTCCAGCCTTTCCTCCTCCAATCGCTCCAGATGGCGATGGTAATCCATATAGAAGAACAGGAGGTGAGTGAGTACCTCCTGGGGAACAGAGTCCCATATCTCATCAGGAATGGCAGTGACGTGCCATTCCTGCTGTCAATCAGCACAGCTCAGCTCCATGTTGAAAGTTTCGTAGTTCAAAAACATATTGTATCTGACCATGGTGTTTTTGATATAAAAAGTATGAAGGTGAGTTTGTGATATAGGCAAGAGAATGCCAGGAGACGTAAAGAAATTTAATGCTTACAGGTGGAATTAATTCTACCTCGTCTCCCCAGACTTGGAAAAAGAAAAACATTCATCGGAAAGAGAAAACATGGTTTAATGCGCACAAGAAGCAAGTAAAAGTTGACTGTTCAAGTGTGAGTACCACTATCCCTAACCATAGTGACTATTAATCTTCCACTTCAACATATTCAGGTTTAAACTGAGACTGTTAGGTCAAATTTTATCCACAAATAAGTCAAGTAAAGAATCAGACGTGAATATCAGAACTTAGACTTATATCAGAACTTAACAGTCATCAGAACATAATCTCTTAACTCGAAAAATGAATGCCTATCTTAGTAAATCCTCACACAAATTTTGATATATATTCTTCAGAACATAATCATCAGAACATGCAATCAAAACTTGTCCTCAGAATTTGTGCAATGTGACACAATGACTGTTCATCTAAAACAACATAGATCACCACAGTGATTTTCATCATTCATATGGAGTGGTTAGTGTGTGCATTAAGCTAAATATCAGACAAAGAGTAAAGTCTGATTCACTTCAGTACATCTTAGAAATAAGGCATAACTAAAACTTTGCTAAAGAGCTGTCATTATCCTGAAACCTACTGGTCAATGAGTTCATGCTTGAGTCCACCTCAACTATTGTGTGCTAATTTTGTGCATCTTTTTAAATTCCTTTTTACAGTGGCTTCTCAGTGTAAGTGAGTCACGACTGCTTATCAGAATTTATGCTATTATCAGAGTATTTCTCCAATAATCATAGAGTGTGAAAAGTCACCAAGAAAATATTTTATTTGCTTTTCTGATGCATATTATTTAATACCAGCAATGCACTTGGGTCTTCCCTTCCACATTTTTACTCTAGATCTCAAAGGAGTACCTGATTTTTAATCCTTATTTCATTTTTTTTCTTTTGATAAGTGAGGTTTATCAGCACTTAGTTCATTCAACAGGTTTACTAGCATCAGAACTTAACAGATGAGCAGCATTATTCTAGTTTGTCACTTAGTAATAAGATAGACAAAGTAAACTCAACTAAACTCAATTATCAGAATTTGCTTGTGTCAATAGATTTCCATAGAAATAATTACTTCTTACATGGGATCCCTTGTTTATTGAAGACTACTAGGTCAGCATCTAGCACAGTTATCCTCATAGGATTGAATAGTTACCTAAACAGACATATCACTATCAGAGTTTAGAAACATTGATCAGACAGCAGTCAGTACTTAAACATATTTTTCATTTAAGCACAGAATACACAAAGAGATTGAATTATATAAATACTGATCATAAAATCTGATGTAACAGAACAAAACTAAGCAGATTTAGAGAAAGAACCTGAAACCATTCCAACTTCATTTACCAATCTTGTAAAAGTAGCTTCACACAATGGTTTTGTGAAGATATCTGCTAGTAGTTGATCTGTTGGAACAAAGTGCAATTCCACTGTATCTTCATCTACATGTTCCCTGATGAAGTGGTACCTGATGCTGATGTGCTTTGTCATAGAGTGTTGAACTGGATTACCTGTCATAACAATAGCACTTTGATTATCACAGTAAATAGGGATTTTGAAATATGTTAACCCATAATCCAGTAACTGATTCTTCATCCAAAGAATCTGTGCACAATAACTTCCTGCAGCAATATATTCTGCTTCTACAGTTGATGTGGAAATTGACTTTTGTTTCTTGCTAAACCAAGAAACCAATCTGCCTCCAAGAAATTGGCAGCTTCCACTTGTGTTTTTTCCTGTCAATTTTGTAACCTGCAAAATCTGCATATGAGTAACCTATTAGTTTAAAATCTGATTCTCTGGGATACCATAATCCCAGATCAGCTGTTCCCTTAAGATATTTAAAAATTCTTTTCACAGCTGTTAAGTGAGGTTCTCTTGGATCTGCTTGAAATCTTGCACAAAGACAGGTAGTATACATGATATCAGGTCTACTAGCAGTTAGATAGAGTAGAGAGCCAATCATACCTCTTATCGTAGTGTCCATGAGAGTGGATGCACTTGAACAATCTTGCATTCCAAATTTCTTCAGCAAGTTTTTGGTGTACTTAGTTTGACAAATAAAAGTGCCTTCTTCATTTTGCTTGACTTGAAGGCCCAGAAAATAGCTAAGTTCCCCCATCATACTCATCTGATACCTTGACTGCATCAGTTTGGAAAACTTCTTGCAAAGTCTGTCATTTGTAGACCCTAAAATGATATCATCAACATAAATCTGGACTAGAAGTAAGTCCTTTCCATGGTTGAGGTAGAACAGTGTTTTGTCTATTGTTCCTCTGTTGAATCCACTTTCCAGAAGAAACTGAGCTAAAGTCTCATATCATGCTCTAGGAGCTTGCTTAAGTCCATAAAGTGCTTTATCAAGCCTGTAGACATAATCTGGATGTTTGGAATCTACAAAGCCTGGAGGTTGTTCAACATATACTTCCTCCTCCAATTCTCCATTGAGAAAAGCACTTTTCACATCCATTTGAAAGATAGTAAACTTTTTGTGAGTAGCATAAGCCAAAAATATCCTTATGGCTTCTAACCTAGCAACTGGTGCAAATGTTTCATCATAATCAATTCCCTCTTGTTGAGAATATCCTTTTGCAACCAGCCTTGCCTTATTCCTTGTAATTATGCCATCACTGTCAGTTTTGTTTCTGAACACCCACTTTGTACCAACAACAGATCTATTCTTTGGTCTTGGCACTAGGGTCCAGACTTTGTTTCTGTCAAATTCATTTAACTCTTCCTGCATTGCTTGCACCCAATCAGCATCTTGAAGAGCTTCTTCCACTTTCTTTGGCTCAGTCTGAGAGAGAAAAGAATTGTAAAGACAATCGTTTGAAGTACCTGTTCTAGTTCTGACACCTGCATCAGGATTTCCAATTATCAAATCAGGTGTATGTGATTTAGTCCACTTCCTTGCAGATGGAAGGTTTTCTCTAGAACTGGATGCTCCCCTATGATCCATGCTGTCTTCATTTTCATTTTCTGATGCTCCCGCTGAAACTATGCTCTCTGAGTTGGATTCTTCAGAATTTAGATTTTCAGAACTATTAGAACTTGGCTTGTCAGAACTTGACGAATCAGAACTTGAAGAGCCAGATGTGTGTTCTGATGCTTCTTGAGATGTGGTATGTTCTTGAGTAGGCTCCCCCTGCATAGGTGCATCTTCCTTTGGCGTAGTCACCCCAGTTTCAATAACATCAGAGTTTAATCCATCAGAGTTTACAGTATCAGGACTTAGACTGTCAGGATTTTCAGTATCAGTACTTGAGTCTTCATTTTCAAATCTCAGCTGATCATGATCAATAAAATCTTCAAGACCAGTAATATTCTTGTCATCAAAAGAGACATTGATAGATTCCATGACCACTCTTGTTCTCAAATTATAGACTCTGAAGGCTTTTGTGGAAAGTGGATATCCAACAAAGATTCCTTCATCAGCTTTTAGATCAAATTTAGATAGCTGTTCAGGATGAGTCTTGAGAACAAAACACTTGCATCCAAATACATGAAAGTACTTCAGATTTGGCTTCTTTTTCTTCACCATCTCATATGGTGTTTTTCCTTGCTTGTTAATGAGTGATGCATTTTGAGTAAAACAAGCAGTCTGCACAGCTTCAGCCCAGAAATAGGTTGGAAGCTTTGCTTCTTCAAGCATTGTACGTGCAGCTTCAATGAGAGTTCTATTCTTCCTTTCAACAACTCCATTTTGCTGTGGAGTTCCAGGAGCCGAAAATTCCTGCTTAATTGCATGATTTTTGTAGAACTCTTCCATTATCAAATTCTTGAACTCAGTGCCATTATCACTCCTTATGGTTTTCACAGAATCTTTGACCAATTTATCCAGATGTTTGACATGATCAATCAAGATAGATGCAGTTTCACTTTTTGTGTGCAAGAAATACACCCATGTGTATCTGGTGAACTCATCCACTATGACCAAAGCATATTTCTTCTTTGCAATAGACATGACATTCACTGGACCAAATAGATCAACATGTAGTAGATGATAAGGCTCAAGAATTGATGATTCAGTCTTGCTCTTGAATGAAGATTTTCTTTGTTTGGCCTTCTGACAAGAATCACAAAGGCCATCAGGAGCAAATACTGACTTTGGCAGTCCTCTCACAAGATCTTTCTTGACTAGTTCATTTATATTGTTGAAATTTAAATGAGAGAGTTTCTTGTGCCAATTCCATCTTTCTTCAATTGATGCTCTACTCATCAGACAGATTGTAGAACCATCAGTACTTGTTGAAAGCTTAGCTTCATAAATGTTACCACGCCTGTATCCTTTTAGAACAACTTTGCCTTTGGATTTACTCACAACTTCACAGTGTTCTTCAAAGAAATCAACATGATAACCTCTGTCACAGATTTGACTTATACTCAGCAGATTGTGTTTAAGTCCTGAGACCAGAGCTACATCTTTAATGATGACATTCCCAAGATTGATATTGTCATATCCCAATGTTTTTCCAATATTGCCATCTCTATAAGAAACACTTGGGCCAGCTTTCTCCACAAAGTCTGATAGCAGGGCTTTATTTCCAGTCATATGTCCTGAACATCCACTGTCCAGAACTAGAATATTTTTCCTGTTGCCCTGCAATCACAAAGACCACTAATGATTAGTTTTAAGGACCCAGACTTGCTTGGATCCTTTGGCCTTATCAAGTTTGTTAACGTTTGCAGCGGATTTAGCATCAGAGTTTATGTTAACATTTTTCTTATCAGAACTTACACTATCAGACTTTGAATCAGAATTTACACTAGAAGGAACAATGGAAACTTTCTTCAAAGAAGGTTTTAATTGATAATAATCATAGTACAAACTATGATATTCCTTACAAGTATAAATGGAATGCCATAAACTACCACAATGGAAACAAGGATTTTGTGGTTTATATCTAACAGACTGACTCTTAACTCCTGATTTTGAAGGTAAGGAGTTTATGTTCTTATTCTTCCTGTAAAAAGAGGCCAGATGGTTAGAACTTCCACAATTATGACATGTTTTCCTAGGAGCATCAGGAACAGGTTTATAATCATTGCTTTTATTCACACCTTCCTTTCCATTCCTATTTTTCCTAGGTGATTTTACCTTGTTTGCATTCTTAACATCTTTCAGCTTATGCTTAAGCTGCTTCTTAGTCATTAAGCCTATGTTTACTTCAACTTTCTTTTCCTGTTTTAGTTTGTCAAAAGTTAATTCCTATTTAACTTCTGATTTCTCATTATCAGACTTTACAGTTACAAACTTAACAGGTTTTAATTTTGGCTTTTGCTTAACAATAGGCTTAATTTCTACAGTTCCTTTATCATTCTTATCCTCTCCATAACCTAAGCCCTCTTTCCAATTTTCACTACTTAGCAAATTTTGAGTTGTTCTGCCAGAGTTAGTCCAAGTCCTGATAATCTCTCTTTCCTTTTCTAACTCAGTTTTTAGAGATTCATTCAATTTTAGCACTTCATCCCTAACATAAAAAGCATCATCTCTATCCTTCTGAGTTTGATGGAACATAACTAACTCTTTTTCTAAGAAATCATTTCTTTTCTTAAAAGCAAGATTTTCAGAAATTAATCTTTCACATGTTAAAGTTTGATCTCTATAACTAACAAACATGGTTTTAAGATATCTTCTCAACTCATTAATATCATCAGAATGAAAAGCATAAGTAGTCTGAGGTACCTTTATTTCAGCAGCTTCAGAACTGCTCTCAGCACTTTCTTTATCAGCATTTGCCATCAACGCATAGTTCTCCTCACTTTCAGAGTCTGAGGTGTCTGTCCAGCTTTTCTGCTTTGTGACAAGAGCCTTGCCTTTGTCACCCTTTACTTTCTTGCAATCAGGAGATATGTGGCCTTTCTCACCACAGTTATAGCATTTGACATTGGTATAATCTCCTCTATCAGACTTTTCTCCTCTGCCTATAGATCCTCTGAAATTCTTCTTATCAGAACTTGTGCCTTTCCTGGAAAACTTCTTTCCCTACCTGAACTTCCTGTATGCAATCTTTGTGATCCCTTTCACCATAAGAGCACACAGCTTAATCATCTCCTCATCAGCATCAGTCTTAGGCAAGCTTTCAGAATCTGAGTCATCATCACTTTCAGAACTTGATGACTCAGTATCAGACTTTGTGAAAAGAGCTTTACCCTTGTCTTTTCTTGAGGTAGCTGCCTTGGGGAATTCTTCTTCAGCCTTAAGAGCAACTGTCCTTGATTTTCCTCCTTTCCTCTTGCTTCTTTGTCCCATCTCAAGTTCATGAGTCTTGAGCATTCCATAAATTTCATCAAGAGTTGTTTCATCAAGACTGTAGTTTTCTCTTATTGTTGTTGCCTTCAAATCCCAACATTCAGGAAGAGCTAACAGGAATTTAAGGTTTGAATCTTCAAGATCATACTCCTTATTAACCAGTGACAGATCATTCAAGAGTTTGACAAATCTATCATATAAATCAGTCAATGACTCATTAGCCTTTGAGTCAAAGTGTTCATACTCTTGAGTGAGTATTGTCTTCCTGTTCTTCTTAATTGTATCAGTTCCCTGACACCTTGTTTCCAGAGCATCCCATATCTCCTTAGAAGTCTTGCAGTTAATTACCCTGTTTGACATTACATTATCAATGGCACTATGCAGTAAGTGTCGTACCTTAGCATCCTTAGCAATTGATGCGATATCTTCAGCAGTATAATCATTTTTCTCCTATGGTACGGTCTTTGCTGCTTCACCTGCAATTGCAACAACGAGCTTGGTTGGTTTGTGAGGCCCTTCCTTGATTCTATCAAGATATTCTCGATTTGTAGCTTCCAGAAACATGGTCATCCTCACCTTCCATATGGCATATTCAGATGGTCTCAGTATGGGAACTCTGATGGTTTCATACCGACTTTGAATTTGTGTCTTTGGAGGTTCTTCAGTTTTGGTAGGCTTAGTTGGAGTTTCTGTGTCAGACATGATTGTGTTTGGATCTTTAACTATATGTGTGTTAACAGATAGGCTCTGATACCACTTGTTAGGTCACACACACTGTAGAGGGGGTGAATACAGTGTAAAGTACAATCAAATCGAACTTTAATATCTCAAGTAACAGAAAACAAACTTTATTGAAACAATAAACTCTGTTACAGTATAGAACTGTTACCTCTCAGTGATGAACAAATATCACGAGAGCTGCTAGGGTTACTACGAATAATCTTCTCGAATATGATAACACTTATAGTGTAAACCCTATGTCTGTGTTTATATACTACACAATTACAAGATAATCGCTAATTGATATGGAATATAATTCTGCTTCCTAAAATATATCAATAAGATATCTTTTCTTCCAAGTATTCTATTCTTCACGGAACTCCTTCTTCATGCATATCTCTTCTTATATTTATCTCGATCTTCTTTCCTTTAATCAGCTACTATCCTTATCTGAATATACTCCAGCACTTAAGTTCTGATATCCATCTTCTGATGATTATCTCCTGATAATATAAGTACTGATATCCTTAAGTCCTGACTTCCAGTAAGTACTGATTTATCCTGTTTAAGTAAGATCTGAAAACTAAACATAAATCATATTAGCCATGACATTATCAAATATATCTAACATAGACTTCAGACTAATAATAGATTTTGAGCAAAGTTCTTAGTTATGCCTTATTTCAAAGATGTACTGCAGTGAATCGGACTTTACTCTTTGTCTGATATTTAGCTTAAAACACTTACACTCCATATTAATGATGAAAATTACTGTGGTGATCAATGTTGTTTTAGATGAACAGTTTAAGTGTTAGTTGCATAAATTCTGAGGACAAGTTCTGATGGAAGTTCTGATGATTAAGTTCTGCGGAAACCGTATCAGTATTGGTGTGAAGAATTACAGAAATAAACATTCATTTTTTTAGTACAGAAGCCATATTCTGATGACCTTTAAATTCTGATAATAATCAAGTTCTGATACTTACGTGGCAGTATTTATTTTCTTGATTTATTTTTGGTCAATACTTGAACGGTTCTATTTAAAAAAGAATATTGGTTTAAGTGAGATAAAGATAGTCATAATCATTTGTTTAGTGGGAACAATTTTTTTATTGAAAAACTGCATGTGCATAGTAATCATTACTTATTTCCCGTGCCCATTAACTATTGTCTTAACTACTGAATGGCTGACAGGTGTAAAGACTGTTCCAATTCGTCTTAACTGTTGTCAAGTGGCCTGTATAAGTAAAAGAGAGAAAAGATTTTAAATCTTTTATCTACTTTTGTATTTTATACTCTCTCTCTTTTCTCTTATTCTCTCTATATTCTCTAACGGTTTTTACACAGGCATTTTACCAAACACCTTTCAGGCATTCTTATTTCTCACTTCTTTTTCAATAGCACCCAAGGATCTAATCTTTAATGGAGCAAAGTTCGTCCCCAATAACTACACTGCCATTCTAACCAAGAGTGACGCTCCGTCGGAACTTCATTTTGTTCAGGACTTCTTGGCTCACAGTGAAATAGGGTTCGCTTTGACGCAGCCATCCACTTTATCTGGCACTCAAGTTCTGACATTTGGGCGAACGGGACTTTATGATGATGGTGGTAGGGATGGGACTCCAAGCATCTTTTTTACAGCAAAGGAGGTGGAGTACGTTGTTACTCCGGCAACAGTCAGGAAAGCTCTACATCTACCTGAGAAATGCCAGTTCAGTTCTGCTGTTGAGGAGCCATTGCTACAACAAATGATGGCTAATTTAGGGTATGAGGAGAGTTTGGCAAAGTTGGGCCAACTAAAATGCCCACATATTCGAAGAGAATGGAGCTTTTTCTTCGATTGCATCACCAAGGCATTCACAAAGAAATGCTCAAATTTGGATGCCATTATGATTCTGACTCAACAAATTGGGTATGCTCTCCTAAACCAGTCTCACTTTGATTATGCCAAGACTGTGTCATGTTTTATAGGAGATAGAATGAAAGAGGACAGGAATGTAGTTTACTTTGCTAGGTTCTGTTAGTTAATTTACAGTTACTATATATCAGATGAACCACAACTAGCAAGTGAACACATAGAACCTTTTAGGTTAGCAAAAAGGGCTTTTACTGACCTTTTAACTGCTGATAACAAAAAGAAAGTTCTGAGGCCCCTTAGAATTCCTTTAACAGTAAAGCACGCCCTTGTAAATGCTGATGTTGATACTTACTCTGTATTATATCCTGATGTTCCACAACAACAACAACAACCACAACCACAACAGCCATCAGAACCTACTACTGCCACTCAATAAACACAAACATCAGAACATGCCAACCAACCATCAGCACATAATCAGGTGAAACCTTCTTCTTCTAGAGCAAAGAGGACTAAGACAGTACCTCAAGCACAGCAGAAAAGAAGGAAGATGATTTTAAGAGATGAGTTTGATGATGAGGTACAGGTTAAACCATCAGAACCTGTTGCTGAAGTAGCTGAGAAGGTCTCTTCTCAGACAGCTCAAGAAACTGGGATTCTAGGCCCCTAAAAAGGCTTAGAAAGCTAAACTCTGATGATCAAGCTCCTAGAGTCTCTCCACCAGCTAAGAGACTTAAAAAGCAAATAGCACGGAGGGCTGTAGAAGAATCAACCTCTGAAGAAGGAATGGAAGCAGCAACTGTGGAAGGGGGTCAGGAATCTTTGATCTCACATGAACCTACTGTAGTTGAATCTCTTCCAAGTGCTGAGCCAGAACTTCATGAAGCTCACAAATCTCCAATCCAAGAGCCAGAGACTATTCCAATGGGTACACCTCCTGTGTCTCCAATAAACTCTCCAGTACATGCTGAAAACCCAGGCACAAGTGCTGAAATTGATATCAACAACTTGAATGTGCCTTTGGTCTTGTATCTGGAAGCTCCATCTACTTCACATCTTTCTCAGCACACTCCACCAACAACTCCATTGTTAGATGTTGATGACCATGCAGATGAATCTTCCATTGCTTCACATACAATCATTCTATCAAAAGATGTTGATACTGAAGATTCTGCAAGTTATGTTGAAGAAAATACTGGTGAAGCTGCTACAAATATAAATGCTGATGCAGCTGGTCCTTCTGGACATGCACCTCCATAAACAGTTAGTAAAGCTGATTTGATTAAGAACTTTGTGAGAAAGGATGCACCAGTTCCTTGGAGTGAAACTAACAGAGGAAGAGAGTGGATCAAGGAATGGAACAAAGTTAATTTTGTTCCTATTGCAGATGTTCTTGTTGAGCACCTGGCTAAAGCTGATAAGATGCTGATGAATGATGACTTCAAAGCATAGCTCAAAGTTATTGCATTGAGTACCAGGAACCTTCAAGGTCAACACTCAATAGCTCAAGCCAAGGTGGACCAAATTCAAGATACAGTGACTAAGCAAACCATGAATGTCACATTAGACAAGAAAAGGTTTTTTAAGCCAGCCTTTGACCGCATTGAGTATATAGAAAAGATTCAAGAAAAGAAGCAAGCTCAACTATCTGATAGTTTAAAGAATCAAGCTACTCAACAAAACCAACTCAATGAAATCCAAAACTCTGCGGAATTGCTTGTCTCCCTGCTTCTACCAGATGATGCCAAAAAGGGGGAGAAAGTAACTAAGTCCAAATGCACAACTGATCAACCACTGAAGGGTAAGGATGATGATAATGAAGACCAGGGAAACTCTGAAAGGCGTAGAGGTCTAAGTCAAGGCAGGGGTTCTCTATCAAGGGAAGCCAGAACTATAAGTCAAAGAATAAGTTCTCATACTAAAAGGATAAGTTCTGATGAACAAACTCTGAAACTTGATGAAGAGATCTCCAAAAGGTTGTTCCTAAAGGACAATCCACGCATGGATATTGAAAGTCTGAAGGAAGAAGAAATTAGACTGAAAGCTGAAAATGACAAATCTAAGTCAAAATCTAAAACTCAAGTAACAGCAAAGAAACCACCTAAGCCTAATGGCATTATGATCAAAGAGAGGACAAATACTGAGGCATCTAAGGCCAAGTCCAAATCACAGATGGAAGTTGATCCTAGATTCAAGGGTAAGGCAAAAGCTGATGAATCTATAAAGATATATCTGCCAACCATGGATCTGAAAGTAAATGCTGATGAAGGTACAAGCATGATTTTGAAGGAGAAAAGGAATATTCAAGCAACCTCTGACAGAGCTCAAGTTATCTTGACATCAGAAGAAAAGGAAACCTCTGACATTGCTCATGTTAAACCTTCAACAGTTCTACTACCTGGGTTTACTAAAGCTCAACAATCTGCTCAACCTATCAAGACCTCAACAAATGTTTTCAGGGTAGATTGATCCAAGGGAAGGAAGCTAGAGATAAAAAAGGACTGGGTAATCTTGATGAGAAAAGAATAAACAACTCTACCTCAGATCCTACATCCTTTACTGAACCAAGAGTAGGGACAACTCCAGAAAGACTAAATCAATTAGAGTCTGTACAGATGGTCTACAATTCCAAGCTGAAAGAAGACATAATGCTTTATTTTATGATAGATGGGAGAGTATTCCAGATAAGAAAGGATGCAATTCGGTTGAGGTATTATGAAGAACTGCAACATGTTTTATTTCTACTTCAAGTGAAGAACAGGTCAACGGATGGTGCCGCCAGATACTTAATATCTGATATTCAGAGGCAGAAGAAACTTTACTCTGTAAAGTCTGACAGACCATACTATCCAAAGTACAAAGCTCACAATGTTAATTTAGTTGAGATGAAGCCCAATACTGCCAAAATCACTACTTTTCTGGGTATTAAGAGTGTTGAATTTAATCTGGAGTCTGACAAAGCTTATCTGATCAGACTGGATCAAGAGATAAGGAAAGCAAAGATTAATGATCTCAGGGTTGCTATCTTTCAGACAGGAGAAGATACAGTTGAACTTAAAGATGCTAAAATGAGGATGATAAATGAACTTGAATATGCTGAGAGAACTCTTCTGAAGAACTATCTCAGAACAACTCCTGACATTCAAGAGATCACACACTGAAGCCAGGTCGAGGACTACAACTGTTAAATTTTGAAGGATATACAGGCTAAAGCTGATATCAGACTGTAAGGATGGTAAAAGCTACAAGGACTGTGAGTTGTAGTTATCTAGTCAAATTCTCATATGCATTTGTAAATAATGTTTTTGACATCATCAAATATCTATTGAACTTGTATATTATGCTAATTTACAAGTTGGGGGAGATTGTTAGATATATTTGTGATGTCATGTTTAATAATGATTTGTGTTTAGTTTTCAGATCTTGACTAACAGGACAAATCAGGACTTAACTGAAAATCAGTACTTATAATGAAGTCAGAACTTGAGATATCAAAACTTAAGTTATCAGAACTTAAGTTATCAGAACTAAAGATATCAGAAGATATTCATCAGAAGATAATATCAGGACTTAAGAAGACTTTCAGATAAGGAAGGCGAATGATTGAATGGAAATAAGATCAAGACTAAAACAAGAAGAGATATGCATGGAGAAGAATTATATGAAGAATAGAAGACTTGGTGGAAAAGATAACTAATTGATATATTTTAGGATACAGACTTATATTCGATATCAATTAGAGATTATCTTGTAACCGTGTGGTATATAAACACAGTATAGGGTTTACACTAGAAGTGTTATCATTATCGAGAATATTATTCATTGTAACCCTAGCAGCTCTTAGTGATATTGTTTATCACTGAGAGAGAACAGTTCCATTGCAATACTGTTTTATTAATAAGATTATTCTTTGTTACATACTTGTGTTCTTAATTCGATTTGATTGTATTATACACTGTATTCAACCCCCTTATACAGTGTGTGTGACCTAACATTGTAGTTTATTTAGTGTTCATGAATTTTTATGGTAGTATTTTACTTTATCTATGCAGTTACCTTGTTATCAATGAAAATTAATTTGGTATGTGTAACCTTGTTACCTTGTGATCATCCACTATTGAGGTATTTTTTAAGTTACGAATTGAGTAAGCCTGCTACTGAATATTTGGCGTATGTAAGAGTTATTAAAAAAATTATTTAACTTTATTTTTGTTGCGCGTTCATGTACAAAATTATGTATAATTCTCGTAAAAAATGTAAACTGACTTCCTTGTGCTTCTATTCAATGTATAAAAATTATCATTTACAGCCGATTAGTTATAAAAGTTAAACTTGATAATATATAACATAAGTTACTGAACTTTATAAAAGAAAAATCCTTATGTATCTAATTCTAAAAACTTAAGTTTTTTCGACTAACATTATTTCATTCTTGCATAGTTCTTTTAGTGTGAATGTGAATTGGTATATGGTGCAGAGTACATAACTTTGAGGTTAATTTATACTATCATTGGTTGTGTTTGTGAATGGTTCTCCTTTGTACATGTGTTGATGCATTTATGATACTCATACTGATTTAAAAACTGCAGAAATGTAGTTTGTTATTTCACTGAAGGTGGGCGCTACTTACGATAATATTGTGCCATCAAAATCTGTAATTGTAAAAAAAATGATAAAAATAATTATATAGTTTCAATAATCAAATTTTAAATATTAATCCATTCATGTCACACATGCATATTATGTATATGGATGAAGACACAAATGTTTCAGTGGTACATCAATATGAAGTCAAATAAACCAATCAGTAAACTCAAGTTAGATTCCCAATAAAAACTTTTTTTAAATAACTAATGTAATTGGAATAAAATTATAATTTTCACTAGAATAAAGTTCTCATGAATTTAGAATCTAATAAAATATCTCAATCTTGCCCCACTTTGAGCTATTATTACTATATACAGTATTAACTTATATTGTTTAATAATATAATACTATGTAGAAAAACTGAAAAGAAAAATTTGATTAAGAATTCTTAGCTTCAATAATTAAAAAACAAAATATTTATTCCTTGAAGAACACGAAAACACACCTAATATGTGTATGATTTCAACACATATGGTTTAGTGACCCAGTGGTGTGATATTGTGCGGAGCAACCATGACACCAAGGTTCGATTCCCCTGAAGAATAATTTTTTAAAGCATAAGAGATATAAGGGTAATTTAGATATTTCGAATAAAGTATATAATACCTAATAATTTAATAATGTGTACAAAAAATGACACCGAAAGTAGTTTAGGCTCAATGATTATTTAGACGCTTAAGTAATGGTTTATTGTGTTGCTTTCCTTCTCCTTCTTTTTCAGGATTTGACGATTCTGTTGATAATAAATATTTTTATTGTACGTGATCTCTGAGTTATATATGATTTTTTGTATTATAATATGTGTAATTCTAATATACACGAGTTTAAGGTGATCAAAACATATTGTGTACGAATTAGAAGATTTATCGGCCCAAACTAAAATTTATCATGTTGAAGTGTCTGTATAGTGTTTTTAAATTATTTACGACAATGTTTATTTAGCAAATATCGGCATATCTACTATTTATGATTGTGATATGTACTTTAGAATATATCAATTGTGTGTAGTAGTGTCGGTGTCAGATCATATATTATGTTTTAGTATAGAGACTAATGCAGCGTTATTTTAATAATTTTTCATTTTGTTGATGAATAATTTCAAATTTTTATATATAATTTGTACCAAAATTTTCTAAATTCAATAAAGCTTTAATTAATATAAGTACTTCAATTTCTAATATTCTAACGTTATTATGAAATGAATAGTACGATAAATTATGTGATCCATATATTTTTTCCTTTCTAACATATAATAGATGGAATCAAATAATGATTACAGTGTATGTATAAATTGTATTCGTATATTAAAATTATATATGAAAATAATTTTATAATATTATTGAATTGTTTCGCTCCAAATAAACAGTTACAAGAAGTACCATTTTTTCACTAACACACTTTTAATATATGTAATTTTATTTATATGATACATTATACACTTTTCATATTTTTTCTATAAATAGGGTATTGCCTAAAATTGTTTAAGTCAATACATTTTCTAAAGTACATAAACTACTATATTTTATATAAAATTGTACAGAAAAATAACATTTTTTCTCAATTTTTTAAAAAGTATAAATTACAATTTAAAATTTGCTCTTTAAGAATTCACTATTCTTAAAAAAATTCACATACAAATAGTTCAAATTTTTATATGAATGTACATATTGTTTTAACAAAGTGAAATATGGAAGAAAAAGTTTATTGAGTACAAAGCCCGTAGCTGATCTTGCGATAATCTGGATTAAATACTGAGTACTTTTCAAAAATCGGGTCAAGTCCATAACAAATCATAATATATCAATATAGCAATTTTAATATATATTGTTTATTAGTTTGACCTTATAAAAGTCTAACACGTTAATACCCGTGGATATTGGAAGATAGATGGATATATAGTTAATTTTTTTCTAAATCAACTATATAAATAATCTACTAATTATGTTTGAATTGAAAAATAAAATATCTTACTATAAACGACACTCACATATTATGTGTATTATTAATAACATATGTGACAATATGGAATAGTTTGTTAGATATTGAATGCAAAGAAATGTAACATAGGGGGTGAATGTGTTTCTTGGATTTTACTTGGATTTTAAAACTTGCTGGATATTGGTTAAACAAAGCAGTTGAAAACTATAGAGATATTATGTTTAATAGAAATCACACAAACACAGTTTATCAAAACTCACTTAATTGTATTAATTAAGTTTATCTTGCTACAAATCTGTGTTCGTAAGAAAATAAGAACTCGGCTTCTATCTTGAGAGAATACAAGATTTTCTAGATCTGTTTGTTATTTCTAAACTAAGTACTGGTGCATGCTTTATTGACTAACAACACGGGTTTACAAAACTTGCACTAAAATGTACTAAACCAATTTCTAAAGCAACCTTATTTATTTCCTTTTCTAGTGTTAGCAAATCGGTGTAGAATCTTGCAGGTATGTGACCATCCTTTGTCCAGTGAATCTTGGCCCTTGATCTTGTATTCTTTAAGTTGCTTTTGTAGTATTTACAATTCATTGAATGAATTGTTTTTTGACTGATAATCTTGAATCTTGAACTTGTCTGTATTCTGCATTTGAGATAGTATGTCGAGATCTCTTTTCGTTCAATAGAGAAGTGACATATCGATAAGTATAATGACTTATGATATCTTAGTTCTTTATATGTACGTTTGACTTGTCAAGGTCTCCAGTTCTATACATGTAAAATGACTTGTCGACATCTCCAATTCTCTACATGAACTTTTGACTTGTCGATATATTGATTTTTTTACATGAAGAATTTGACTTGTCGATATCTCAAGTTCTCTACATCTTCATTTGACTTGTCATTATCTCTGAGATCTCTACATGCAGAAATGACTTTTTGATATCTCTGAGATCTCTACATAATGTATTGACTTGTCGATATCTCAAGTTCTCTACATCTTCCTTTGACTTATTGATATCTCTGAGATCTCTACATGCAGAAATGACTTATCGATATCTCTGAGACTTCTCTACAAGTCATTTTGGACTTCTCGACTGACTTCTCGATATCCCTTGATCTGTGAATTGTTGATATCTTGACTTAGAACATTTTTTCTAGAATAACATTATTCGAGTCCAAGCTTCTAAACTTTTCTCTGATGCATGATCAGGACTTGATCTTCTTCCAGAGTTTATTCCTTATCTTGAAACTGTTCACAAAAAAATCCCCCCCGTCTAATCTACTGAACATTTTTACAAACTCAATAAATACAATTAGAGAATACAAATATTGATTATCAAACAACTTAATCTTAGGGCTGTCAATATGACTTAGTCTTGTTATTATGCAGGCATGTCTTGTACAACACTCTCCCCCAATTTGTGAAAAAATTGCTTATCAAAAATTCATGCCTGATAACAAGACTAACTCAAGCTAAAATCAAATACAATAAAATTGACAGATTGACAAATACACTTTTTATACATTGATAATTTACATCAGTTCACAATTTATAAACATTAGGTGAATTTCTCATAACCAGGCCCTGGTCTCATGAGGTCCTTGATTTTGATTAGCACTTCAAGTTCTTTAATTATTTCAGTCCCTCTTAGAGATTCCACTAGTTTGAGCCATTCCTTTAATGAGTAGTTGTTGAGAAGATGAATTCTGAATCTTGAGAATCTGCCAACTTTGATGTTTAGAAAATGTCCATCATTTAAAACCCTGCTCAACCCCCTTGCCTTGAGTTTATTAGATCTTTGTTCAAACATCTCAATTTCCTTGGCATATTTTCTCTCCCTTTCTTCCCTATCATCCTTTTCTCTAGCATGCCTTATGTTCCTTTCTCACAACCTTTCAGCCAATATAGCATTCCACATTCTTGTACTTGACTCCTTACCCTTCATCAAACTAATCACCCTTTTCAATTCTACAGTTTAAAGTGTCTCTATAACTTCTCTATTCAGCAAAATGAAGGAGACATCCTTGCAGTAGATCCTGACTTCTCCCAAAGAAACAACCCAAAATTTGACTAGCTCCTTAGCTAGTTGTTGGTGATAATCATCATCTGTTATGCTCCTTGAAACTGGTAGAAAGTCATCCAGATTGAAACAATTCCAGATGGCACCAGCATCAGCTTGAATTTTTCTTGGTTTTCTTCCTACAGTCTTGAAGAGTGTTTTGGTTAGAGGTTTGAATGAAGGTGTATTTGATATTTTCTTTAAGAATACTTGGCAGGAAGTTATAGGTACCTTGTGTATGGAGTTAGCAGTTGTTTTGTATAGGTACTTGGGTTTTTGAGTTTGGATTGATTGAGTGTATGTATGTCCAGGTTTGGGGGTTTGAGTTTGGTGAGTTTGTGATTTTTGAGTTTCTTTGACATTTTATTATTTTTCTACCGCTTCTCCATCGTTACTCGTTCTTTTTCCATCATCCCTACCTTTCATTTCTTCCTTTTCATTTTTCTAATCATCCACCTTGTTGTCAATTGCTTTGCTAGACTGACTTGGACTTGAGCCAAAAGATTTTTGTTCATCTTTCTTCTGCCCATCATCATCCAAGTCATCCTTTGTATTAATATGAGTTCTAGGCAACATGGTTTCAGCATTCTTCAGATATCTGCTCAAAATCTTGATCAAATTTTTATATTCAACTATATCGATCTTCTTGGTCTTCAAATCAGTCTATAGAGTCATAATCAATCTCAAGTTTCCCATGACACAGTGTTTAGGGATCATGATGTGTTTGCACCTTTTGGTAGATGAACAGATGTAGGCCACTCCCTTGATAGGCTGAAGATTAAGCTTCGAAAAATGTAGCTATTTGACCCTTTTTGAGCTTATTTAGCAAGAGAGTGTCCTTTGGAATCACCCTGTTGACTTTGTTGATTAGGATGTCCAGCTCAGATGCTCTTCTAGATTGGAGATAAGAAAGGGACACCTACATACACATGTCCACAACTGAGTCATTGATGTTTGCAACAATCCTCTTTTCTCTAAAGTTTCCACTAATCACCATCACCACCCTCAAAAAAATTATGTTTCTGTCCAAAGCCTTTTTATAGGTGAAGTGATTGTTGTTAAGAGAGATTCTGAGAGCTTTAAGAATTTCATCAATTTCCTTGTCAAGAAAAGGTCCTTCAGCCGCTTTCAAAAGCCTGTCCATTCCGACATCATCCTTCTTTTGAATTTGAGTTGTGGCTTGGCTTGATGATTTTAGTTGTAGCTGAGACTCCATCTCCCCCTTAGTCTTGGTAGCATGCATAGTGATTATAGGTAGAGGAATTTGGGTCCTAACTAACTATGTTGATTCTGGAAGAGGTATCTTCAAAGCTCACATAATAGCTCCAAAGGATACTGAATTTTGCATTTGTAGATGTCTGTGGGAGTCTACTAGGGACTTGATGTCCCGTTGCTGACTTTATACTAGTGAGGTCAACTGAGAGAAGTAAAGTAAGCACAGATGAATCAAATAACAGTTTATATTGAGCTTTAATAAACTTTTACAAAACTCTCCCAAGAATAATATTTTTAAGAGCTGCTAGGTTATAGAATACTCGAGTTGTGCACGTATCATAAAGTGATAACCTATTCTATATTTATATACTATACAGCTAAAATCAATCTCTATCAATTACAAGATATGTTGTAGTATAACTCTTCTACTTTTTATACATATCTAAATCAACCACGATACTATAAATCATCACATTCTGATTTAACTCGCAGCACTGACTTGTAATTCAAGTCATTATCAACGGATAAGCTGATCAACAGATATATGTTAGAGCTTCAACAGATTTTCATATATAATCATCAACGGATGACTGAATAGAGTGTTAACAGATGATAATGAAGATTTTAACGGATAATCATATCCTGACGGTTGATCATATCCTGATTATCAGACAGATCCTGATTCTTGACTTAACCAATTCCCAACAATCTTCCCCAATTTATGCTTTGCAGAATAAGCATATGTTAGATATAATTGATGATATCTTGACAGAAACTATCTAAAGTTCATATCAAGACTTATATCAGTATTTACTGAAGAGTGACATCATCAATACTTATAGCAGTACTTGATGATCAGCTAATGATGTCATCGGGATTTGTCACTTTAGTAGATATTGGAGGAGGAAAAGGAAAGCAAATATTCAAGGAGGTGAAGGACTTTATCTCAGAAGCAATCATACATGGATAGATTTCCTTATTGTAATAGAATATGATTCCTTATTTTACTGTGTAGTTGTGCTCTATATAAAGCACATATCAGGTTCACGCTATATGCATTGTGAACATTGTTATATCATTCGCATAACCTAGCAGCTCTCAAGGATATTTGTTCATCCTTTTGAGAGAGTACGTTTGTAATCAGTTTTTATCTGTTAATATAAAAATCGTTGATTCTTTTGAAGCTTTGTCGAATTATTTGCATAAATTGTATTCACCCCCTCTATAGTTGATTATGAACCTAACAATTGGTATCAGAGAATGTTGTTGACATACAAATAGTTTAAGATCTGAAAATCAATCTTTAATGACAGACAAAGAAGCACCACAGAATCCACAACCACCACCTCCAACCACATTACAGATTAGTAGCAACATGAGTAGGTATGAAGCCATCAAGGTGCCAATCCTAAAGATACATGAATATCCAATCTGGAAAGTCAGGATGGCTATGTGCTTAGAAGCCATGGATCCTGAATATCTAAGCAGGATTTATGATGGTCCTTATAACCTCATAAACCAATGAAGGTAGTTGCTTCTGTTGCAGGAGAACCATAAAAGATGGTTGACAAAGACAGGAAGGACTATTCTCCTGAAGATCTTTCATCTATAATGAAGGATGCAAAAGTCAGACACATCTTACACAACAATCTTGATAGTGTTATGTCCAATAGGGTTTTTGTATGTAAGACATCAAAAGAGATATGGGATGCTTTAGAAGTAAAGTGTCAAGGCATAACTGATATCAAGAAGAACAGGAAGACAGTACTTACTCAAGAATACGAGCACTTTAACTCAAGAGATAATAAGTCATTAACTGAGATCTATGACAGATTTCAGAAGCTTCTGAATGACTTGTCTCTTATCGACAAGGAGTATGATTTGGAGGACTCAAACTTGAAGTTCCTACTTGTTCTCCCTGAAAGTGGGACTTTAAGGTCACATCAATAAGGGATAAATATCAACTTAATGAAAAACCTCTAGATGAGATCTATGGAATACTGAAAACTCATAAACAAGAGATGAAGCAAAGAAGCAATATGAAAGGATCTAAGTCTAGACCAGTAGCACTCAAAGTTGAAGAGAAGCCAAAGGAGAATGCTAGGAGAAAAGGTCACTCCAAAGGAAGAGCTATGATTGTAAAGTCAGATATTGACTTACATTGAGCAACCGGTAAAAGTAATGGACGAGAAGGAACAAGTGCTGAGAAACAAGACTGTCAAGCTGGTCAGAATCTTGTGGAAGAACCAGAATATTGAAGAGTCCACTTGGGAACTAGAGGACGCGATGAATGAAAGCTATCCCCACCTATTTTCTATTTGATTCTGGGATGGAATCCTTTTTAGAGGGGAAGACTGTAATAACTCAAATTTTTGAGACTTTGTAAAATGATCGTATCTACGAACCGTCAAGGAATACGAGAATCACAATACAATTACAAATCTAAAATCCTAAAAATTTAATCCCAAGTATAAGGCTTCAAAGCATAAAGGACGTATATGAAAGGATTTACCCCGCAAACCCTTACTAAGATTTATTATGAAAACGAATAAGCGACCAAGAGAACACATAAGTGAATAAATAAAACATACCAAGCCATGCAACTTCCCACGAAACTAGTTAGTAAGGAAGTAACCAATGGTTAGTAACCAAATAGTAGCTAATCTAACAATAAGAGTAACCAAGCTAGTGCATAGTAACAAATTTAAGCAAATAGTGACATGAGTAGTGATGTGAGTACTTAGCTAGTAACTAGCTTTAAATATTAGCCAACATAGAAATATTGGAAGAGATTTGTTCGTCTTAGGAGATATATACACATATAAACACATTATTTCACAAGAAGCATCCATGAAGCAAAACAAAAACTCTATTTTCTCTCTCATCAAAGAGCCATTCGGCTATTTACAAAGAAAGGAGAAATCCAAATTCAAATTTCAAGATCAAGCCAAGGATAAATCTCCCAATTAATTCCTAAGCTTCCTACATGCTAAACTAAGGTAATATAAATTTTTGAGAGCATTTCATTAAGGTTTGAATGGTGAAATAATTCCATGAAAGTGATGATGAATAGTGTATAATAGTAACTTTTCTCGATTTCTTAAGCTTACCCAAACATCCCAAGGTTCAACCATCAAGAAGAACATAGTACAAGCTTTCAATAAAGGTATAAATCCTTGACAAAACTTTATTTAAGGTTTAAGTTTCAACAAGATTATGGATCTTAGTTGTAAACCTAGTTTTGACGGTTAATATGTTATTATCTTGATGATTAGTTAGTTAGTACTAAGGTTGATGTTGTTGCCTCAATAACATGATGTTATTAAGAGGATTTAGTATTGATATGATGATATGATGGTTGTTGGTTCTTGATTAATGATTTAGAGCGAAAACGAAACTCGGATCGTAGTTGTAACATCGTTAAAATGAACAAATCGCAACCTTTAGTTTTCTGTAGACTTACAGAAAGTATAAACTATAGTTTCTTGAAAACTAATACTTGATTATGATAGACAGCGTTATGAGGATCATTTAGGCGCTGGAATCACTTGATTTTGACTTACGGATCAAAAGTTATGACCGTTTTAGTAAAAATGATTTACGCGAGAAAAACTTCTACGAATTACGAACTTTGGAAATAGAAATGATCGACTTAAGAATATTCAAAAATCACGAATTTTTTACAGAGAGTAAAAAATAGAGTTTATTAACATCCATAAAAATTTTAAAAAAATATGGATGTTTCAATTTATAAAAATGTCGGAGCCGAGACCGCGCGAATAGAAACCCTTAAGAATCGAGAGGGGAGCCGATGGACGAAATGTAAAATACATTAACGGACGTAAGGGATTTCGAAAATGAAGCGAATATGACAAGTACTTGTACTTATTGGAATAATAAGAGTAAAGCAAGTTGCGTGAATGATTAGTAAGTATCGCGTCTGTACAAGTAACGATAAATACGAATGGAATCTAACGAAAAGATAATTGTTTATAATTATAGATTTCGGGGCGGACCCTAGAGAACCCTCTGTTGGGAACCACGGACTTAGGGTGTTACTATGTTTTACGATAAAGATTACGAAAAGAGGATTACCTTGTTAATGGTTGATTCTACGCTCTTCTATTGTATTCCCAAGTTCCCTTGAGCGAAGTGTGGCCTCCGTCTTCTCAAGTTATCCTCTCTTCTTGCTCCTTGGTGGCTACAATATGTTTTCACACAATTCCAAGCAAGAAGAGAATAAGAATATATATAGGCTAAAATAGGGACCATGGATAATTAGGTTGGGCCTTCTAATTACATCTTGAGCCTAACCCAATGTAATTAAATATTAATTCAATCCACTAAAGAATTAATATTTGCACTACCTTTCCTAATACCGAAATTTAATTAATTCAGTTCCAATATTATTTGCTTATTAAATTCCCCATGTTTAAAATATCATATGTCCATTAATTAAATAAATTACTGATAATTTATTTAATTAATATCTTTTATCCTTGATCATCCACTCAACCTTTATTTAATTATGCCAGAATAAATTCCACCTGCAGGGTTTCACATAATTAAATCTTTTTGAGCTTTCAAGGGGACATCATTAACCCGAATATTATCAGGACATGGATTCCTTCAATAAATAATATCCACCATGTATATAATTCCATCACCTAAAATATAATGATATAATTCAAAAGAATTATTTCATATATAAATCAAAGCATGTAAATAATATACACGTATCAATTACTATTTCCGGATTAAGAACCTAAGCATTAATAATAACATAGAATCTTAGTTCTCCTTCTTAATCAGTATTAAGGGAACAATTCTAAATTTGATCCTGTTCAATATACAGAAAGTATACTAGTATTATTTATTAGTCAATATAAACTAATCTAAATAATACTACAGCCATACCAGTGGATTGTCCAACACCACCTGTGCTGTGAACCTTATTATATTATATAACCGTATTTAACAATCTAATATTCTGTATCCCATTTAATACTAGATTGTTCACAATAGATAATATTAGACAACATGTAAACATTAAAATGATTCTCAAATAAACTGGCCAGAAATAAATGTACATACTTCAAATAAATATTTTCAGTATACACTAACAATCTCCCACTTATACTCAAAATATTCTATGTGTACATCAGTGTTTATTTAATCCACTATTACATAAAAATCTATGTGTCCATCCATCTGACTCCTATCGCTTCCACATGCTTGTCAAAAACCTTGGTTGGCAAGCTCTTTGTGAAAGGATCTGCTCGGTTGTCTTCTGATGATATGTGAGCCACAACTATATCCCCTCGCTTTACGATTCCTCGTATGAGATGATACTTATGTTCAATATGTTTAGCTGCTTTGTGGTCTCGCGGTTCCTTTGAATTTGCCACAGCACCAGTGTTATCACAATACACCGTCAAGCTCCTAGGCAAATTAGGTACCACATCTAAGTCCCAAAGGAAGTTCCTGAACCATACAGCCTCCTTGGCAGCCTCAGAGGCCGCCACGTACTCGGCCTCCATGGTGGAGTCTGCAATGCATTTCTGCTTTACACTCCTCCATATAATGGCTCCACCTCCCAAAGTAAAAACATATCCCGAGGTTGATTTCCTCTTATATCCCTATCTGATTGGAAATTTGAATCAGTATATCCCAAAGGAAATAGATCTGAGGCCTTATAAATTAACATATACTCCTTAGTACTTCTCAGGTACTTGAGTATATTTTTTACTGCACTCCAATGTTCCTGACCTGGGTTCGACTGATATCTACTAACCATGCCTACAGCAAAGCAGATGTCAGGCTTCGTACAAAACATAGCATACATTAAGCTTCCACATGCTGAAGCATAAGGAACTGCTTTCATGCTCTCTATATCCTTAGGTGTCGAAGGAGACTGCTTCTTAGATAGAGCAACTCCATGCTTAAAAGGTAGAAAACCTTTCTTGGAGTTCTGCATGTTAAAACAAGCTAATACTTCATCAATATAGGGCTCTTGAGATAAAGCCAACATCCTTTTCTTGCGATCCCTTATAACTTTGATCCCAAGGATGTATGCCGCTTCACCTAAGTCCTTCATGTCAAATTGTTTAAACAACCATGCCTTTACTGATGACAATATCTCAACATTGTTTACAATGAGTAAAATATCATCTACATATAGTACTAGAAAAACCACTGCATTACCTTCACTTCTCTTATACACGCACGATTCGCTTGGACTTTGATCAAATCCATATGACTGGACTGCCTGATCAAAATGAATATTCCAGTCTCTAGAAGCTTGTTTAAGTCCATAAATAGACCTCTTAAGCTTACATACCAGATGCTCTTGGCCTTCCTTAATGAATCCTTTTGGTTGCTGCATATAGATGGTTTCTTCAAGACTTCCATTAAGAAAAGCTGTCTTGACATCCATTTTCCAAATCTCATAATCGAGATGAGCTGCTATAGAGAAAAGAATACGGATTGACTTAAGCATGACTACCGGTGAAAAGGTTTCCTCATAATCGATACCTTCTTTCTGAGTATACCCTTTCGCAACAAGTCTTGCTTTCCAGGCTTTCACCTTTTTATCTAATCCCCTCTTTTTCTTGTAGATCCACTTACATCCAATAGGTTTTATACCTTTGGGTGGTTCCACGAGCTCCCAGACCTGATTAGAATACATTAATTCTATCTCAGATTCCATCGCCTTTTGCCAAAGATCTGCATTTTTGTCTTGTGCTGCCTCTTCGTATATACGAGGATCATCATCATGTTCACCAGAGACCAAGTGTGAAGACTCACCCAAAAATATGAATCTATCAGGCTGTTGAACAACCCTCCCACTACGACGAGGCACTGGTGCGGTATTAGTGACAGGTTGTACATTATGTTGTGGTTGTTCTACTTGAACTACAGCTTCATGGGTATTATTTGTCCCTCCCACTAGTTCCTCTAAAATGACACTACTCATGGGTTTGTGATTCATTATATATTCCTCCTCTAAGAATCTTGCATTGGTGCTAACAATGACATCCCAATTCTTCGGACTATAAAATAAATATCCTTTCTTTCCCATGGGGTAGCCTCCAAATAACCTTACTTCTGTACGAGATTCTAACTTAGTCACGTTCTTGTTCAGCATATGTGCTGGACAACCCCATATTCGAATATGTCTTAGACTCGGTTTATCCGCGGTCCACAATTCTAAGGGGGTTTTAGGAACCGACTTAGAAGGTACTAAGTTCAGAAGATAAGCTGTTATCTCTAAGGCATGTCCCCAAAACGACTTGGGTAAATCCGAATAACTCATCATCGATCTAACACTCTCTAAAAGAGTCCGGTTCCTTCTCTCTGCTACACCGTTCTGCTGGGGTGTGCCTGGTGCAGTTAACTGGGATTCTATCCCATTTTCTGATAAATATTCCCTAAATTCTCCAAGCAAGTATTCGCCACCACGATCTGATCGTAGTGACTTGATACTTTTATTAAGTCGCTTCTTCATTTTAGCTTTGTACTCTTTGAACTTATCAAAGCACTCAGACTTACGGTGCAATAAATAAACGTACCCATATCTAGAATAATCATTAATGAAAGTGACGAAATATTCATAACCACCTCTTGCTTGGATATTCATGGGTCCACATAAATCAGAGTGAACCAATTCTAACAGTTGTTTGGCTCTATTCCCTTTTGCCTTGAAAGGCCTATTAGTCATTTTACCTTCCAAGCAGGATTCACAAACTGGAAATGGCTCCACTGCCAATGAGCTTAAAGGCCCGTCTACTACCAGTCTTTGAATCCTCCTCAAGTTAATATGACCTAATCTCAAGTGCCAAAGATATGTTTGGTTCAAACTAGAAGGTTCCTTTCTTTTAGTAGAGTTAGAAGATGTGTTGTTCAATTCCCTAAATTGCAGTTGCAGTACAGGTTGACTAGGATTAATTATATACAAATTGTCTTGCAATGTACCAGAACATATAATTCATTTATTCATCATAATAGAAACATTACGATCCAAACAAACATTATAACCATCCAAAGCAAGTTTAGAAACCGAAATTAAATTCCTTCTAAAAGAAGGTACATAAAGACAATTGTTCAAAACCAAAATCCTATCAGAACCAAAAGATAAATGAATAACTCCTACTGCAACTACTGCTACTTTCGTAGCATCTCCCATGAACACGTATATCTCACCATCTCTAAGCATTCTGGATAGTTGGAACCCCTGCATAGAATTACAAACATGATCAGTGGCTCCTGTATCTACACACCAAGTGCTCGTAGATATAGCCGCTATAAATGTTTCTTTAACTAGAGAAAGAGACATACCAGTATTGTTTGTCTTCTTAGGAAGAGGACAATCCTGTTTCCAGTGACCTGACTATTTGCATCTGAAGCACTTTCCCTTAGACTTTTTCACACCACCCTGAACTCCCACTGCCTTCACAGCTTTCTGTGTCTGAGCCTTTTTCTTCTTCTTAATACCTTTCGGCTTAGAGGAAGAACCTTTCTCAGCCACATTCACTTGAACACTCTGCCGAAATAATCCTTCAGCTGCCTGAAGTTCTGTCAGCAGTTCCGCGAGACTATACTGCCTCTTGTTCATATTGTAATTCAAGCGGAACTGCTCAAAACTCTTGGACAAGCTCATAATGATAATGTCAATCTGGGTTTCCCCGTCAAGTTCAGCACCAAGGATCTCTATCTCATTCAGATGCGATATCATCTTGAGAACATGATCCCTTACAGGTGTGCCTTCAGCCATCTGAGTGTTCATTAAAGCCTTCATGGCTACTTGCCTAGCAGCCCTATTCTGATCTCCAAAAAGTTCCTTGAGATTAAAGAGCATATCCGAAGCAGTGGCCATAGACTGATGCTGATGCTGCAAAACACCCGACATTGCTGCCAGAATGTAACATCGCGACATCTCATCAGCCTTAATCCACCGTTTATAATACTCTTTCTCATCTTCAGGAGCATTAGGAGCAGGCTGTTCAGGCTTGGGTTCATAAGTGCAAAACTTGTACTCCTCAGCAGTCAACACAATGTCCAAATTTCGTTTCCATTCAATATAGTTAGGTCCGGTAAGTTTGTTATCCTTAAGTATGGTGAATAGTGGATTAAAGCCCATTTTATCCTGAGAATCATGCATAAAAACATCACATAAATAAGGGTGCATTAATTATTAAGATCTAAATTATTAAAATTTAATGCACTAACATCTAAACACCATAAGCTTCTGGTACGCCACGATGTGTGATATGTATACCACCTAATTTTATTTAAATGTTACTTCGGCCTATTACTAAACAATATGCCACGTTGGGGTGGATTATATTATTTTTCATAGCTAAGTGTATACCATCATCAAATCTTAAATTATTCGAAATCTATGGAACTTGGTACGCCACGATGGGTGGCGTGTATACCTTCCAATATTCGTAATTTTGCCTTGAATAGAATACTTCAATTCAATATTCATCAATGGTTTGATTTCCAGGTAGTGGAGGAGTCACATCGGTCTCGCTTAAAACCCACAGCCTTACAAGTTCGATGAACCCATTTTTGACAAAATCGCCCCAAATCAGAAATAAAAAAAATCCGTATTTATTCCTTTCAAAATTTATTAATTTAAGAAGTTTGTTCTAGTAATTTCTATAACATTCTAGACACCACAAATTACATGCCACGATGGGTGACGTATATATAATTTATATTCGTCTTTATGTTAAATTACCTACAACCAATAATGGAGACCATGGGATTTAATTTCATATTAATTCCCTCTCCCACTTAGAATTTTTTTTATTAAAATTGAGGAATTTTAAAATTAAATGGGGCCCTATGTTGTTATAATTATGTCTAATCATGCATTCAAAATACACACATAATTTTAGCAACATATAACATTTAATTAAAGCAATAAATAAATTTTATGTCCATGTCGTCCTAATTAAGTTAAACATGCAATTTTAAAATAATTACACACATAATTAACGACACACATAATCAATAAATTAAAGCAATAATTAAAATTTAATGGAAAAAATAAAAATAAATTTTCCACTATTATGGCCCTTGAAAAAAAATTCAGCTCTCAAAAACAAATCTTCCCCAAGCGCGCCCCGACGCCCCCAGCAGCCCCAGCAGCCCCAGCAGTCCCAGCTGCCGCAGCAGCCCCAGCAGTCCCAGCTGCCGCAGCGGCCGCAGCGCGCGCGCGCCTGTTGCTTTTCTGTGAGTTTTGTTTTGATTTTGTTCGATCCAAACATCAACAGCAGCCCCTTGTAATCGCACAGCGGAACAAAAAACTACCGGAATTGATTTCCGATCGCACATAACTATTATAAAATACCCGGAGCAATTACAAAAAAAAATAGATCTAATACAAAACTAATTTTGTAAAATCTATTCTAACACGATCAACCCTCGTGTAAATTACAACCACGATTAAACCACGTGGAAACAAAAACAAAAATTAACCATGATTAAACCACGTGGGATCCAAACACATAATTAAAATATACATGGCCATAATAGTGGATTAACAACCTGCATCAAAACCAATACAAGCAAAACACTATATACACGCATATATAATTATGACATGGACATTATATCATAAAACGTAGAACCCATTACCAGGCTCTTGATACCAATTGTTGGGAACCACGAACTTAGGGTGTTACTACGTTGTACGATAAAGATTACGAAAAGAGGATTACCTTGTTAATGGTTGATTCCACGCTCTTCTATTGTATTCCCAAATTCCCTTGAGCGAAGTGTGGCCTCCGTCTTCTCAAGTTATCCTCTCTTCTTGCTCCTTGGTGGCTATAATATATTTTCACACAATTCCAAGCAAGAAGAGAATAAGAATATATATAGGCTACAATAGGGACCATGGATAATTAGGTTGGGCCTTCTAATTACATCTTGAGCCTAGCCCAATGTAATTAAATATTAATTCAATCCACTAAAGAATTAATATTTGCACTACCTTTCCTAATACCGTAATTTAATTAATTCGGTTCCAATATTATTTGCTTATTAAATTCCCCATGTTTAAAATATCATATGTCCATTAATTAAATAAATTACTGATAATTTATTTAATTAATATCTTTTATCCTTGATCATCCACTCAACCTTTATTTAATTATGCCAGAATAAATTCCACCTGCAGGGTTTCACATAATTAAATCTTTTTGAGCTTTCAAGGGGACATCATTAACCCGAATATTATCAGGACATGGATTCCTTCAATAAATAATATCCACCATGTATATAATTCCATCACCCAAAATATAATGATATAATTCAAAAGAATTATTTCATATATAAATCAAAGCATGTAAATAATATACACGTGTCAATTACTATTTCCGGATTAAGAACCTAAGCATTAATAATAACATAGAATCTTAGTTCTCCTTCTTAATCAGTATTAAGGGAACAATTCTAAATTTGATCCTGTTCAATATACACAAAGTATACTAGTATTATTTATTAGTCAATATAAACTAATCTAAATAATACTACAGCCATACCAGTGGATTGTCCAACACCACCTGTGCTGTGAACCTTATTATATTATATAACCGTATTTAACAATCTAATATTCTGTATCCCATTTGATACTAGATTGTTCACAATATATAATATTAGACAACATGTAAACATTCAAATGATTCTCAAATAAACTGGCCAGAAATAAATGTACATACTTCAAATAAATATTTTCAGTATACACTAACACCCTCCACTTCAAAGCACCCATGAAAGTTTATGAACCCGACTCCATATACTATTGTGTTGTGAAAAGTTATTTTACTTCCTTTCGTATAAATGCCATATTTGCCATGATAGTAAAATTTCGAGTTTTGCGCATCAATAACGATTGAATTTATGATGAGTATATCGTAGAAAATTTTTACGCTACAATAAAGCGTGATACATAAATTATAAGACTGAGAGTCGGTCGGATTTTATAAAACAAAAACCCGGGAACCATCCTGGTAATGTTTTGGACGATCAAAAGTTCGTACTTATATTATTCTAAGGTCCCGATGCCTTTGCGAAGTATTAAATGCCACAAATTTTATTTAAAACGATTGCCAAATATCGTATTCCCTCAACTTTATTTAATTACTCGAATAATGAATATTATTTCGGATATTCATTTAAATAGAAGAATTATTCTCCAATGATTATTTTATTTTAAATTCAATTATTAATATGTTATAAGTTAGTTAAATTCTTAAAACATAAACTAGTTGAGGAATATTATTTCAAATATTATTTTAAAATATAATTATTAGAGGTTTAATTATTTAATAATTATTATTTAATTAATAAATATTTATTAAATGACTTAATATCATTTAAAAATCATAAAACCTGTTTTAAAATATTTTCTGAGTTTCAGAAAATCGTGATAATACTTTCATATTGCCGAAGAATATTATTTTGACATACTTTAATAAATTTGACTATAATATTAGAGGAAAATCCCCTAATTTATTTATCTGTTGACGACGGTCAACTCACATTATCCTAGTACTTCCTCCGAAAATCCTTAAAAGTACATATATGTATATATGAGATGAGCTGTACCTATCAACAAGCAAATTGCTTGGGGAACTTCAATTTAGTTTGATGTTCCAAGTATATGATAGGATTCTTAAAAGGACAAGAGAGGAGTAGAGATCCAGTACTTCGTGTATCAGGGAGACTACTAGTATTGTATGAGACAGTACCATGTGTACTTAATGACCTACGAAGTGTGTGTATACCCAGAATGGGACACATAGCCCGTATGCGGCCAGGGTGATATCCAAGAGTAGGGAAGTCATCCTTCTACATGTAGAAAATAATGTTATTTTGCTGTACAACTAATCATCATATAGTTGGGCTCCGGAGACTGTCCAATTCTTCCAATTGGAATTGAGATGCAATACCGTAAGCCAAGCCTAGGTGTTGGGTTTACCATTAAGGTATTTGCAGATTAATAGGTCAATAAAAGAATTATTTTGAAAGAAGGTGTGTATTACCGAGAAGAACTATTTTAAACAAACATATATATCATATATGGAATCAGACATAAATTTCAGATATAGTCTTTTTATACTATACATTTTATGTTGGGCATTATAGCTCACACTTGTTTTCTTATATTGACACAACACAATAGTGAATCAAGATGCTTGTCATGAAACTCACAGCCGGGAAATGGATAGGAAATGGCCAGCTGTTCCGTAGGATGTTTGGTGTAGTACCTTAGGTATATCAAATAAGCTGGATTGGTTTTTAGTTGTTTTTAATCCGGCTTATTTACAAGTATGACTTATGTAAGATAATAATAAAGAAACATATATTTGGTAGCCGGTCTAACCTTAAATAAAGGTTACACTCATGGTAAGACTTAATCACTTTTGGTCTATAATAATTATCACTTTGTGGATTGATACAATCTAGTTATGAATTGTTCATTTCCAAGACAATAACCATTAAGTGTGTGTGCGTGTGTGTGTGTTGATAAGTGTGCGGTCATAAAGGTGTGAGTATTTATATATTGTTGTACGAGATAAGTGTTATACCGGATTTAAGATGGCATGGCCTCCTAGATCCCTGACCCCGGATTTTGGCGCGCCACACGAATACTCGAGTTCCACGCCGTACACTTTAAAGTGTTAACATATTCTATTTTTATATACTACACAACTACAATCAATCTCTATCGATTACAAGATATGTTATTATATAACTCTACTACTTTCTATACATATCTAAATCAACTATGATCCTATAAATCAGCACCTTCTGATTTATCTCGTAGCTTTGACTTATCATTCAAGTCATTCTCAATGAATTAGATGGTCAACGAATATATGCTGTAGCTTCGATGGATATTCATTTGTAAGTATCAACGGATGACTGAACAGATTGTCAACGGATGACAATGAAGCTTCCAACAAATAATCATATCCTGACGGTTGATCATATCCTGACTATTCGATAGATCATGATTCTCGAATTAGCCAATTCTCAACAATCTCCCACAATTTATGCTTTACAGAATAAGCATAAATTATAACAGAATTGTCTAGTGCCATGTAAATACTTACTCGAAATCTTACGTATCGGATTCCGTTATGGAAGCCCCAAATTTTTTTGAAGAATTCGACATGATATATTTAATACATGCATAATATCATGAAAAATGGATACAAATTTTTGACAAAATAAGTAGTGTAAAGCATACTTTGTTTCATACTTTGATCTTCATATTTCTTGATAAATTCTGCAATATCTCTAAACAAAAGCTTTAACTCTGTCATCAGTCTTTTTCAATAGAATATCTTCTACCTTGATCTTCAAATTCTTCTCATACTCTGTTTTATCAGACAATTGATAGATAACAGCTTTTAGATTTCTGATTTGAGCTCTTTCTGTCATCATGTCTTCTAGTGATATATAACAAGTTTTTCTTCCATCAAGATTCATGGTTATATGCCTTTGAGTAAGAACATTTTTAATGACAGCTCCTCCTTTCTTCATGTTCACTTCTTGCCCTCTAAAATTTATGTATATAGGAATATATGATCCAAAGTAATATCAACCATCATCCAATATCCTTTTTATGATATTGGCAAGAATCATGTTTGAATAACAAATAGTGAATGTATTTCAGTTTCTTTGTAGACATGATCATCAGTTTATGAAGCAAAAGAACTTGAACTTGATTATTTTGCAATAAGAGTAAGATCTTCTATTTAGGTTCAGAAACATCATGTTTGTCAAGTATAATCTTCACAGCTTCAAGTCTGTCCAAGTGATCAGCAATTACTTCCTGACCAGGACTATCTATAACGACTCGTATATTTTTGTATTATTTAAAAGTGTAATTATGGAATAATTAATTAAATAAAATATGTGTATTTGTTCTTTTATCTGTGTGTTTCCTTATTATTAATTATATGTGGTTATTGGTGTACAAAGATTATTTGTATAATTAATTATTAAGGCGTATTATTTTGTTTTCACTTTTAAAAGTGGTTTTATTGCAGATTTATTTTCATAACAATTTGGATTATCTCTAAAAATTTTGTTATCATTTTATAATTTCAATAATTATTTTTGGGAATTTATAAAATTTAGAAATCAATATTTTATCAATTATTTAGCCCTAAATGATTTTCTGATTTCATTTAAGTGTAAATTCAGTATTAAATTCCAGAATGCTTCAAAAATTATGAAACCCATATTTTATTAAGTTTGGAATATTTCGAGAATTTTAAAATTATTTCTGAAAATTTTCGGATTAAAATCACCCGCACGATTATTCGTTAAATCGTTAAATACGGGTATGTTGCGCGATTTAAAAATATTTCAAAAGTTATAAAATTTTTATTTTATTAGTTTTTAAATATCCCGAGAATTTAAATTTGTTTGGTAATTTTTTAGATCATTTTCATCTGCACATTTGTTCTGTAAAATGAAAAATGCGGAATAAAATCGGGTTCAAATGAAGACCAGGACCTTGTTTTTGTTTCTACCAGGCACGTGGCAATACATGGGATAAGAAAGAATAAATAAATAACTTATATACAAAGTAGATAAGTATGTATAAACTTATCTTATTAGTTCCTCTCTCGGCTTCATCGGAAATCTAGGGGGGTTAATCTCTCCTCCTGATCTCCTGGTAATATTCGTTCTGTCTTTTACTTTTCTCTTCTCCTTTTCATTTCCATCTCTTACTGTTCCCGATGGATTCCTCCGCCCGTCGCCTGGTAGCTGTCGCCTCTATTTCCGATCGCCGCCCCTCGTGGTTATTCCGGCGAGGCAACATGTGGTTACCTGTGTGTATGTATAATGTGCGTGTGTGGATACCTCTGTTGTTATGTTGATTGTTGCATAGATTGTTTCGGTTCTGTGAGCTCGAATTGTTGGTTGAATTGATAAAAGTCGAATGACTCTGGGTTTATTCGGTTATTTTATGAAAATCCAAAATGAATATTTAATATATTTACTTGGATTATTTTGGTAAAATATTTCTAATAAATCCTTATGATTATTCGGAGTTTTATTTTTGAAAGTTACTAATTAATTATCAGTGGGACTCATTAGGAAACCCGAATTTTGTTGGGCACCAATGAGTTTTGCCGCCGTCAGCGATGAGCCTCGGTGAGCTGACGGTGGACGGTGATGATTTAATTATGAGTCCTACAAATTACAAATAATAAACAAATTTTTATTTTATAATTTTCGGAATAAAAGTAGTAGTTAAATATTTATTCTCGAGATTATTTGGAATGCAATTGTTGTGAATTTGGTTTGGTGACGTCGATTATGTTTTGACGAGTAGGCCGATAAACAGAGGACACGCTGCCCGATTTTTTTTTGAAAATTAAATTCAAAAATACGGTAAGGTATCTTGTAATTGTCGGAGATACCAGTCGAATGTATATACTTATATAATTATAAATAAGTACTTTACGGAACCTACTTACGTGTCATGATAAATGTTTTTTTATATATAATTGGCAACCCTGTTTTCCCGAAGCAATGGGTATATGTATTTTCGAAAAATGATTACAGAACCGAGTCTTGAATACGTGAACCCTAGTTGTTCCGTGTATCATCATAATGTGTATAATTTCTAGTCGGATTATGATATCGTTCGGGTAGAATTGATAGTGGTGATATGTCAAGCATAATCGAATGTCTAAATTATGGTATTTTGACTCTGTAGGTTCTAGTCGGAAGACCCGAGAGTCGATATCGAACAAAAGATAGCCTAGTGATCGGTCGACAAGCTCAACAAGGTTCCAATTGAAGGACCTGGGTGTTGAAGTCGGATCCAGGATAGTCTATAGCTAGATGATAAAGCCAAGCGTCCAAGTCGATCCAAAGTCAGCCAGTTATAGTGGTAAAGCTCTGCAAGGCAAGTACCCCTGAACAAATCTTTTATGGTTCAGTATATATGAATAACTGTTGATTTAATTTATGTAGTGGAATAAAACATTTTAAGTTACGTATCCCCTGTATTTGAAAATATTCGTTTAAATTATATTTTGGGGAAAAGTAACTTCTGAAAATGCCTATCTCTATATTATGGATAAAATTGGAAAGGTTTTGGAAAGTGTGATGTGATATAATTATTTTAAAAGAGATAGGTTCTAAGTGGTTTTGGAAACTGGATAAATGGATCAGATATTGGATGGTTGCGTAAGAGGCCCGTAACGGCCCAACGGGTTTGCGCAAGAGGCTAAGTCGGTTGCGCGCCCCATTTGAACCGCTTAGTCCAGCGTGACCGAGACCTAGCTAGTCTCTGAGTTTCGGAACAGGTTTGTGGTGGGATAGACTGATCAGCTGTCCCTAGGATTCGTACAATATATATTTGATTTTGATTTTGAGGTTCCTGTAACGGAACAGATGATTTTTTGGTTCCTGTAATGGAGAAAACTTTGCGATGAGATTAGCGAATAACTATTGGTTCTATTTATTTCGCCATCAGTTGTTGAGATAACTCCGGACCATGTGAAATGGGGAGTTAAATATATAAGGATGTCATTGATACGACTCCTTTGAACAAAATTATTTTGTGAATTGGTTATTAGTTAGCGTAAGAGGCCGAGGCACAGGTCCACCGTGAGCTATTATACGAAAGTGTAATATCTTGTCAAGACAGGTATCTATGTTGAAGCCATATATCCCTTATTCGAATCAAGTTATAGAGTACGAACCGATTGAGCTTCAGCCAGATTTATCCTATGTGGAACATCCAATCCAAATTTTAGATCGTAAAGAGGGAGTCCTTAGAAATAAGTCTATCCCCATGGTAAAAGTGCTTTGGAGAAATCCTCGAGTAGAAGAGTCTACTTGGGAGTTAGAGTCAGACATGCTTGATAAATATCCTCAATTGTTTAGTTAAGTCAGATTATGGGGACATAATCTTTTTAAGGGGGGAAGGATATAATGACTCGTATATTTTGTATTATTTTAAAAGTGTAATTGTTGAATAATTAATTAAATAAAATATGTGTACTGGTTTTGACAGTTGTGTGTTGTTCTCTATTATATATGTGTGATTTATTGGTGTATAAGGTTGAATTGCGTAATTAATTACTGAGTTGTATTATTTTGTTTTACTTTTAAAAGTAATTTTATTGCAGTTTTATTTTCATAAATATTTGAATTGTCTCTAAAATTGTTTTTATGACTTTATAATTTCAATTATTATTTTTGGGATTTTATAAAATTGAGAAATCAATATTTTATTGATTATTTATCTTTAAATAATATTCTGATTTCATTTATTTTCAAAATCAGTATTTAATTCTAGTATTCTTCAAAAGTTATGAAACTCATATTTTATTAAGTTTATAATATTATGAGAATTTTAAAATTATTCTGGAAATTTTTGGAATTAATTTCAGTCGCGTGTTGATTCGTTTAATCGCTAAATGCGGATATAAGTTGCGTTCCAAAATTTGTTTAAAAAATTATGAAATTGGTGTTTTATTAGTTTCGGGATATTTATAAAATTTTAAGATTATTTTGGTACGGATTTGATTAACATTTATTCGCAGATTGTACCATTAAAATAGATTAAACGGTGAGAGTCGGCTTGCAGCCAGTCGAAAAATGACACGTATCCATTAAATTGGACACGTACCGTTTAATTAAGTAATAGAAGGGTGAGTCATTTGTTCTTGTGTTTGGGTAAACATCAATCTCTGCAGTCTCTCGATCTCTCCTCTCTCGTCATCTCTCTCAATCTACTCTCTCTCCCTCCTCTATCTCCCTGTTTTTTCGTTTTTCTTCTCTGTTCTTCTGCCTCTCGCGGTGGTTCACCATTTTTTTCCCGGCCATTCTTTTCTGGTTGGTTTCGTGCCTTCTCAGTTTAATTCTGTATGTATATATATATGTGCTCGTGTGTGTGATACTGTGGTGTGTGTGTGCATTTTGTGTGTGTACAGTATGTGTGGCCAGAGTTTTTGGTCGACGTTGACCCCGCTTTCAGGTGGTTAGATGCCCTTTTCCTTTTTCATTCTATATTTGTGCGTGAGGCGCGTGCAGGAGTGTTCTGTGTTGTTGGTTGTTGTTGTTGCTTGGTTCAATTTAATTCGAATTGATTTTTTTTTGTATTATTTTCTACAGGAAATATATTCGAGTAATATTCGTGAAATGAAAAATGTTTTCATGCGGGGAATAATTAATTTCGTAAATTATGGGATTTATGTTGGAAACCCGAAAGTAATCTTGTACCCGTAAATTTTACCGCCATTGACGATGAACTTCGGTGAGTCAATGATGGACTGTGATGATACGTTCTGAGTCCTAAATTTAAAAATAAATAAATAAATGATTTATAAAATTATATTTCAAAACGAAAACGAATTGTTATTTTAAAAAAATCGTGTTGGGATTTGTTTTGTGGATTGTGAATTGTTGGAAATCGACGTCGATTTTGTTTCGACGGGTAGGCTTATAAACATAGGAGTCGCTGTCAAAATTTTTCTAAAAATTATTTTAAAATACGAGAAATGTACTTTATAATATAAAGTGTTTTATCCTATATGAATGTTGATTACGTGTTTATGTGTGTATATATTATACGAGTCGGGTTATCGAATTAGGTTATTTAGAATTGAGGATATCAAGCATGTCGATATAACTAACTAGGTGATTCTGCTTCTGTAGATCCCAGTCGAGTCTCGCAAGAACCGAAGTCAGCGTGAAAGCTCCTTAGGGATTCCTGTAAAGCGTTGCAAGGCAAGTACCCCTGACCATTCTTTTATGGTTCAGTACATATGAGTAAACTGTTGTTTTATTCTCGTATAGGAACAGAAATGTTTTAAGTTACGTATACCCTATAGTTATAAATAACTGTTTTAAAACCTGTTTTGGGGAAAAGTAACTTCGAAAGGTACCTATCTCGAATGAAATGATTTGTGAATCAGTTTTACATGTGTTGTTAAATGTATGTTTTAAAATGAGATAGGTACACGTGTTTTGAAAACTGGATAAAACGATCAATAGATTCTGAAAAAACTAAAACATCATCAATATATACTATACAAAATGTAGAATAGTCATTGAATATGTCATTCATAATTCTTTTGAATTCACTAGGGGCAGTTTTGATTCCAAATGCAAGGACATTCCATTCATATTGTCCGAATACGACCGTAAAAGGAGTTTTATATCTATCTTTTAGGTGGATTTGAATCTGCCAAAATCCTTATTTTAAATCAAATTTGGAGAATATTACCGAAGTTCTTAATTTTTGTAAAAGGTCTTTTTTATTAGGTATAGGGTATCGTACCCATCTAAGGGCTTCATTTAGAGGATTATAATTGATAAGTAGTCTTGGTGTCCCTCTCTTAATTTCAGCATTTTTGTTTACATAGAAAGCTGCACAGGACCACCGGGATCTGGATTTTGATATGATTCCTTTGGATTCGAGATCAGTGATCTCTTTTCTTCAATGTTGTTCTAGGTGGAGTTCATTTGGATATGTCTCGCTTTTGTTGGTATTTCCTTCTCACCAAAATCTTTTTCATAAGGTAAATCAATCATATGTTGTCTTCTATGCCAAAATGTATTTGGTAAGTCAGAACAGAGTTCCACTTTTATTTGTTTTAGTAATTTTAAGATTTTTTATTTGATAAAGCGGTCTTGTAACTACTTCTCAATCTTGTGAGAGGAAAGGTCTTATTTTAGATGTGATAATTGTATATGTTGGCCTTGAATTAAGGCATTTATCTCGTTATTATATATAAAATATGGCTTTATTGTATTGAGGTTCCTTGTTTTGGGTTTTTCAAGAAATGGGAAGGTAAGTTTGGTGTCATGGGTTTCGAAAGTAATACCTTCGTAGGTGACAGTATAGGGGGTTATTAAATTGAAGAAAGGTGTATCTAATATGACAAGATGATGTATTCCTTTAACTAGGAGAAAAGATGTCTTAATTTGGAAAGTTTTATTATTGATAGAGGCATCAACCTTACTAACTACATTGAGGTTTAAGTTATTAGCGGCGGTTAATTTTTCGTTGGTATGCTGATGAAATCTTTTTGGTATTATTTATTCTTTAATGCAATTCAAATCTGCTCCTATATCAAATAAGGCAATGGTATATAAGATAAAGTCATCTAAAAAGACAACTTTGACTTTTATGAGATATTTTTGTTAGGTAACTTGTCTTAATTCAAATAAGAAATCTTCATCTTGTTCATGAGTATTATTTAAACTGCTTAGTTGTTTTTGTTCAGTATTTTGCTCTTCTATTTCATGAACTAGAAGGATATTTAATGTTTTAGAATCTATCTTCTGTTGTTCTTTAAGGATTTTTAATTCTTCTTTGATTTTTTTGTGTAGGTCTTGTATTGTTGGGACAGATTTCTGGTTGGGTTTTTGATTTTTTAATATTGTGGTCAAGTCATACGTAGTTTTTGTTGATGGGAGAATAGAAGGTTTTTGTTCTGGTTTGGGTTCAATTAGTCGTTGGAGTGATTTTTCTAAGAGCTCTTTTCTTATTTGGGGATCAGTTATCTTTTCTATAATTTCGAGAGAATGTTCCTCATTTCTGGTTAGGACATTGATTCGTCTGTCTTCAGAGGAGGAATTATGAAAGGAAGAAGAGCTTTTTGCAATCTCATCTATTTGAAGAGGTTCATCATTTCCAAGCATTTCAGATGTCTCAGAGCCGGAAGATTCAAGGAGTAAAGCCGATATTTTGTTGGATAGGCTTTCTTCTATGTTTAACTCTTGTATTTTCCTATTAAGTCTGCAGAATCTAGATATATGTCCCTTTTTTCCGCATTTGTAACAAGTTATATCTTTATTGGTTGGTTTAGTAAATCTATTTTTATTGAAAGGTTTTTTGTTGTAGGAAGGTTTATTATTATTATTATAGGAAGGTTTATTATAGAACGGCTCTATTGATTTTTTGTAGAAATGTTTAGACTTTGCGAAAGACCTATTCTGATAAGGTCTTTGATATGGATTGCATTCGCCATCACATTTTGTTTTTGAATAGATTTTGTTGGGATTATAGTCAAACTTTTGACAGAAAGTACCTAATTCCTGTTTTGTTCTTTTCATTTCCCATTTAAGATGTCTTTGGAGTTTTAAATCTTGACAAATCTTTAGGCCTTTTCGTTGTGTCTGGCTTATGAGTTGGCCATATGTCAGGTCTTCGTAAGGTATCGGGCTTCCATTTCAGTTATTAAAGAGGTTCTAACTCTTTGACCGAGTAAGGTTAGAAGTCCGGCTAAGAATTTTTCCTTCCAATTTGCATGGTTCCAGTCTTCTCTAAGCATGACTCTGGTAAGGAAAGTAGTTTTATATCTTTGGAAATCACTAAGTTTTTTACATTTGAGATTATGTAAAATCTCAGCATTCTTATCTCTCATATAAGAAGGTCACCAATGAAGTGGTGTGTTATAACTAGAATGAGTTGTGCTACTACTCCTTGGATAGGGTTTTCTTGTTCATTCAAAATGGGTTTTCCCTCTTCATCTTCCCTAATGGAATTTAGGATTTCAATATGATTTTCATGGGTAAGGTGATAGTCCCACCAACCTTTCAATTGGCCAGAGAACCCTGTTATGAGTAATTCCGCTATAGCTTTGTCTGGGGTTCCTATTTGGGTTGTATAAGTATTGGCTGCCATGGTCATTTGTTGTAAATGATTTAGAATGTAATATTCAAACATTCCGTCTATATTCCATTCATAAACAGAGGATGCATTGAATTTAGACTGGGTTAAAATTTCAGGTCTATGTTCAACTCCAATGTCTAGGGCTGTGAATTTTGGAATCATTTATCGGAGGTCAGGAACTTGGAGTATTTCATTTATGAAAGCATCCTCATTTGAGTCATGATTTATGACATTCAGTTGTTTAGATGAAACACTGTCAGCAGCTATTTGGGTTATGGAAGAGGAAGCTTCAAGTCTGCTAAGATGGTCTATGATGGCTTTAACGAATTATGGTATATTTGTTTAAATTTGTTATTGGTTTTGTCTAGAAACTTGGTATGGTTTAAATATGGGTTCTTGGTTATTAATCATTTGGGGAAATCTATTGTTTTTTTAAATCCGGTCTTCTATTCGGTATAGTTGACTTCCTATGCTATGTAGGTGGGTATTTGTGTAATTAAAAGCAAGGATTGTATTCCTAGTATTTTTTAGCATGTCATCATCTGGTCTCTTGATGGGGTGTGCCTCAATTTTTTCACTATGAACTGTTAGTGTGACATTTCTAAAAGGTGGGTGGTGCGATTCTATAGTTTCGCTATTTGTTTCCCATTATTTTGTTTTTGGTTCATGCTTCGAGTGATGGGGTTTAGGTAATTTGTGAATGGGAAGAATAAGTTTTGGTCAGAGGAGTAAATTTTGAACCAATCAAAGAATAACATTTGGATTTTGTTTTGGTTGAGAAATTCATAATAAATTTCTTGAAGTTATGTCTTTTGTTCTTTGAAGTTAGTAAAAAACCAATTTCTTTTTTCAATATTTTGGGGAGAGTAGAACTCCTCACGGAGAAAAGTTTTATTGATTTGAAATTTTATTTCAATCACATTTAGCTCACTTGGCATTCCCATATTCTCAGTTATAGCAGAGAAGGTTGGGGATGTTGGTGATGAAGGGGAAACCGTGTTTTGGTTTGGTGGTAATTGACTTTGTTTATAGAAAGGTTGAGGTATATTGGAAGAATAATCCACACCACACATAGATGTACTAGATATATCTGATGTAGAGTATCTTGGTCTTGAGGAAGTGTTAATGATAGAAGGGATTTTAGAAATCCTTCTGAAATTTGAATTTCTTAAGGAAGCATCAGAATATCGAGAACTAATAAAAGGGGCTCGGGATGATCGATCAAATGCAAGAGTGACTCTTCCATTGTCATCTTGGTGAACTTGGTGTATTTATGTGTTGGGTTCTAATCTTTCCGGTAATGTAGGGTGAGCTACCCCTTCGAAAACCCATTCATTGGGAAGGGAAATGTCATGCCATTTTATGGATCGAGGAATAACTGTGTTAGACCTTGAAAGGTCAGTTTGAAGAAGGATGGTTTCTCCATTGACGAAAGCATTTTTATGCCCATCATAACCAATGGATATTATTGCTTTGTAATGAATTCGAGAGATTAAAGCAACCAGAATTGATCCTTCAAACATTTTATAGTTGTGAGTTTTAACTTTGAGTGTCATGCTACGGATAACATTTATGTCTCTAAAAGAAATTGATAAATTTGGATAGCAACTAAAAGAGATGGGTCCTTTACATAGACTTGACTCTGTGGAACTTAACAGAGAGTCACTAAACTCAAGGAATCTAGCATCTCTTAAAATGGCTAATATTGAGGTGTCTAATCCTTCTTTGGTTAAGGGCTTAATTCCTACTTGGACTAGACCTATATGGATGTAATTGTATGATTTTGCTAGTTTTTCTAGGGAACTTTTGGTGATAAGGTGAATTGTTTCGAATGATTTTGATAGGTGTATGTCCCTTTCTTCGATTTTGATGGAAGAACTTGAACTATACCATTTTGTATCATAAACTTGGCTTTTTGAGATTTTTGGAATGTCCTAACGCTCTATTGCTCTTTGGAGGTTTTTGACGTTGGTTTCCTCACTATGAGGAATATTTCTTGAGTCTGACGTACTAGTGGAAAAGTTTGAAAGAGATGTAGTTATGCAAAATACAGAATCCATGCTCTAGGTTCAAAAAAGACATAGGCTAAGCTTTTGCTTACAATCCAAGAGAAAACGGGTTTACTGCCTCCTATGGACTTATAACCGATAAACTAGGCAAAACGACTTGGCAAGGGCTTAGCTACAAAAGTTAAGAAATAAGAACAGAGAAACAGTAGGCAACAATAATACAACTCCCTTATGGGTCTGATACCAAAAGGACGTTATAGGACCAACAAATATTAATATAAACAGTAGGGAGAGTAATATAGTAAGACTAAGACATGATATGCATATTATATATAACTCGGTCATGGAAAAATATAAGAATTAACATAAAATATTAAAACATTATATGAACAAGAATAGGATTTGAAATTACTTTGAAACACTTTTGATTATGTAACTAAAAGCAATCTGCTAGTCTTTATGTATAATTTGAGAAAACTTGAGAATAAACTTCAGAAATATGAACTGCTATCACTGGTACAATGTGTGTATATTATCTGCTCTCTAATTTCAAGTGTGTTTATTACTCTCTTCTTCTCCTTATTTATAGAAGGATGAGGAGTCTAAATTCTTGAAACAATATCATTCTTTTTCTTGTAGTGGAGTTCTGCTTTCCAAAATGGAAAGCTTGACTTGAGTGAGAGGTCCTCTTTTTCTTAGTGGAGGGGCTGTTTTACTGAGTGGGAGGCTGCTTTTTTCACAGGATTTTGAGTATGATTCCTCTTCCACCGAAAGTTGCTTTGTTTGGAGAATAATGCTGATTTGGTCTCAGTGGGAATCTTCTTTTGTGTTTTCTTTGTCCTTTTTTGAATAATGCTGAGTTAGTCTCAGTGGGAATCTTCTTTTGTGTCTTCTTTATCTTCTTTTGTTTCTTCTGCTTATTTTACGGGTTTTTGAGGTAGAAATGCCGATATAATGAAAACTAGATACAAAATTTAAATGCTGTACAATATCCTCTTTTTTCTCCTTTCTTTTTTATTACTTTTTACCATTTTACCCTTAATAATTTAGAATAAAAAACTATCTAAACAGACTGATTACAATAATGAAATAAAGGGAAACTAAATAATATGAAATGATGTAAATTTGCATGAAATTTATGGGGGTATTTTGGACTTTTTATTCTTTTTTTTTCAATTAGTGGAAACTACAGGGGAAAATATCCCGTAACAGTCATCTTCGTTGTCATCTCCTAAATGAATCGGACTGCTGTCGTCGTCGGAATCATAAATTGAATTTGCGAGTTGAAGTAAGGATTCTTTGTATTGGCTTCTGATTTTTTCTTGGGCTAATAATGCCTGGGCATTTGATTTTTGGGCAAAGAAAGTGGTAACTTCTTTGTTGGTAATAAAATTTTGACTTGATAATCATTTTTGAATGATCTCTTTGGAAATCTTTTAATCTTCTTTGAAATTGCTCCACTATTTGACTTTAAAAGACCGAACAATACAGGACTATATTTAGTTGAAATAAATTTTAAACTCCCAAGAACAGACCCATGGAAGAAAGAAATTTGAACATAACATTAAAAGAGGAGGAAAACGTCTTTCGTATTCTATGGGTTTGAAGTGTGTTTTGCACAGTTTTAGACATTCAGATGCATTTGGAGTAAGAATTTCTTCAATTGCTCTGAAGAAATCTCACCATTGAAGGAACCAAATAGGGAGTTCCTGAACTTGGATTTTGGTGTTGAAATAAAACAACCAGGAATGACTATTCTTCTGATTTTGGATAAAGAATGAATTGTGCCATGCTTGTTGGTAATCCCAGTAGGAATATGAGGAGCAGTGGTTTAATTGTCTTTTGAAGTTTGAAGGAAAAAAATTTGGATGGTGGAGTTCTTGGCCCCATGGACTTGGGTGATTGACCTTTTGTATTTGATATGTTGTGTATGAAAGTGTTGAGTGTTCTCTATCCTGGGCGTTGTAAAAAATTTTGAATGTGACCAATTCAGTAGACAAGAGAATGGCTTGATAATAGTCATTAATTTTTTATAGATCCCAGGGTTTGAACATCCATCCTTTAGGGAAAACTTTTGAAATTGGTAGGGAGGCATCGTCATTGTTAAATCCTCTTTCAACTGATACGATTTTTTGATGGTTTCTTTTTGTATAGTAATCAAAATTTGATTTTGAAAAGTTTGACTGACTGACTACTACCTCCTGGTTTTGCATTTTTGGGGTATCAATTTCTAATTTTGACAATAGGTCTCTGAGGAACTAAGAGTGTTGGGTTTTTAAAATTGACTGATTGTGTAGTTTGAAAGGGATTATTTGTAGGTTGGTTGGAAGAAGCGTTTTGTTGGGTAACTTTAGTTGATTTTTCTGAAGAGCTTTGCGAGGCTGTTGAGAGATTTTGGATGTTGAGGCCATGGGCTTTGATGGTTTGAAGAGCTAGAATTAAGTTATTATCTTCTTTATCTGCAATTACCTTATCGATCCAGGATGTGATCGATTTTCCTGAAGAAGTACTCGTTTTGCTTTGTTGAGTGACCGGGAAAGGCTGGGGTTTTTCCGCCACCTCTGCCTTTTCGAGGCATGAGACTATCTGTTTTGTAGAAACTCACGGGTCAGGAAATCAGGGACACAATTCATATATCCCTTAATGTGTTCAATATCAAAATCAAAAATACATGTTTGTCATCCATCGAAAATTTATTTTGATGCAATATTTTGGACATCTTTTTGTAAAACATCTTTTGCAGATTTACAATCGACTCTAAGGAGAAATTTTTGATTTAATAAATCACTTTGAAATTTTGTAATACACAAAACAATTGAAAGTATTTCCTTTTTTATAGTAGAATAATTTCTTTGACAATCATTCCAATGTGCAGATGTAAACTGGACTATTTATTCTTTACCATTGACTACTTGTTTTAGTATACCACCGTATCCTAACTCACAAGCATCTGTTTCAATTACTTTAGAAGCATTTGGATCAACAAGGTGTAGACAAGGGATTTCTAGAACCTGAGCTTTGATTTGTCCAACAATTTCGGAATGTTCAGATGATCAAGGGATATGGTTAGTTTTAAGGCGGTCATGGTTTGGCTATCCTATTGATATTAGGATAGAAGTCTAGGACATAGTTGAGACTTCCTAAAAATCTTTGGATTTGGGTTTTATCTATGATTTTATCGGGAAATTTTGTTGCAAAAGTTAGGGCTCTTTCAATTGATATAACTGTTCCTTTTGATATGTAGTGGCCAAGAAATCTTACACGAGTTTCAAATAGGGAAATCTTGGATTTTGATATGACTAAACCATTTTTCTTAGATACATGGCAGAAAGTTTTAAGGTGTTTGAAATGTTGTTCAATAGATTCTGAAAAAACTACAACATCATCAATATATACTATACAGAATGTAGAATAGTCATTGAATATGTCATTCATAATTCTTTGGAATTCTCTAGGGGCAGTTTTGATTCCAAATGGAAGGACATTCCATTCATATTGTCTGAATGCGACCGTAAAAGCAGTTTTATATCTATCTTTTGGGTGGATTTGAATCTGCCAAAATCCCAATTTTAAATCAAATTTGGAGAATATTATCGAAGATCTTAATTTTTGTAAAAGGTCTTTTTTATTAGGCATAGGGCATCGTACACATCTTAGGGCTTTATTTAGAGGCTTATAATTAATAAGTAGTCTTGGTGTCCATCTCTCAATTTCAGCATTTTTGTTTACATAGAAAGCTGACAGGACCACCGAGATCTGGATTTTGATATGATTCCTTTGGATTCGAGATCGGTGATCTCTTTTCTGCAATATTGTTCTAGGTGGAGTTCATTTGAATAGGTCTCGCTTTTGTTGGTATTTCTTTCTCACCAAAATCTTTTTCATAAGGTAAATCAATCATATGTTGTCTTCTATGCCAAAATGCATTTGGTAAGTTAGAACAGAGTTCCACTTCTATTTGTTTTAGTAATTTTAAGATTTTTTCTTTGATAAAGCAGTCTTGTAACTGCTTCTCAATCTTGTGAGAGGAAAGGTCTTGTTTTAGATGTAATAATTGTATCTGTTTGCCTTGAATTAAGGCATTTATCTCGTTATTATATATAGAATATGCCTTTATTGTATTGAGGTTCCTTTCTTTGGGTTTTTCAAGAAATGGGAAGGTAAGTTTGGTGTCATGGGTTTTGAAAGTAATACCTTCGTAGGTGACAGTATAGGGGATTATTAAATTGAAGAAAGGTGTACCTAATATGACAAGATGATGTATTCCTTTAACTAGGAGAAAAGATGTCTTAATTTGGAAAGTTTTCTTATTGATAGATAAAGTCATCTGAAAAGACAACTTTGACTTTTATGAGATATTTTTGTTAGGTAACTTGTCTTAATTCAAATAAGAAATCTTCATCTTGTTCAGGAGTATTGTTTAAACTGCTTAGTTATTTTTGTTCATTATTTTGCTCTTCTACTTCATGAACTAGAAGGACATTTAATGGTTCAGAATCTATCTTCTGTTGTTTTTTAAGGATTTTTAATTCTTCTTTGATTTCTTTAATTTCTTTATATAGGTCTAGTATTGTTGGAACAGATTTCTGGTTGCTTTTTTTTAATATTGTGGTCAAGTCAAATGTAGTTTTTGTTGATGGGAGAATAGAAGGTTTTTGTTCTGGTTTGGGTTCAATTGGTCGTTGGAGTAATTTTTCTAAGAGCTCTTTTCTTATTTGGGGATCAGTTATCTTTTCTATAATTTCGAGAGAATGTTCCTCATTTCTGGTTAGGACGTTGATTCATCTGTCTTCAGAGGAGGAATTGTGAGAGGAAGAAGAGCTTGTTACAATCTCATCTATTTGAAGAGGTTCATCATTTCTAGACATTTCAGCTGTCCCAGAGTCGGAATATTCAAGGAGTAAAGCCGATATTTTGTTGGATAGGCTTTCTTCTATGTTTTACTCTTGTATTTTCTTATTAAGTCTGCAGAATCTAGATATATGTCCCTTTTTTCCGCATTTGTAACAAGTTATATCTTTATTGGTTGGTTTAGTATATCTATTTTTGTTGAAAGGTTTTTTGTTGTAGGAAGGTTTATTTTTAATATTAAAGGAAGGTTTATTATAGAACAGTTCCGTTGATTTTATGTAAAAATGTTTAGACTTTGTGAAAGACCTTTTCTGATAAGGTCTTTGATATGGCTTGTATTCGCCATCATATTTTGTTTTTGAATAGCTTTTGTTGGAATTATAGTCAAACTTTTGACAGAAAGTACCTAATTCCTGCTTTGTTCTTTTCATTTCCCATTTGAGATGTCTTTGGTGTTTTAAATCTTGACAAATCTTTAGGCCTTCTCGTTATGTTTGGCTTATGAGTTGGCCATATGTCAGGTTTTGTAAGGTATTGGGCTTCCATGTTAAGTTATTAAAGAGTTTCTAACTCTTTCACCGAGTAAGGTTGGAAGTCCGGCTAAGAATTTTTCCTTCCAATTTGCATGGTTCGAGTCTTCTCTAAGCATGACTCTGGTAAGGAAATTAGTTTTATATCTTTGGAAATCACTAAGTTTTTTACATTTGAGATTATGTAAAAGCTCAACATTCTTATCTCTCAGGTGAGAAGGGTCACCAATGAAGTGGTGTGTTATGACTAGAATGAGTTGTGCCACTGCTCCTTGGATAGAGTTTCCTTGTTCATCTAAAATGGGTTTTCCCTCTTCATCATCCCTAATGGAATTTAGGATTTCAAGATGATTTTTATGGGTAAGGTGATAGTCCCACCAACCTTTCAATTGGCCAGAGAACCCTGCTATTATTAATTCATCTATATCTTTGTCTGGGGTTCCTATTTGGGTTGTATAAGGATCGGCTGCCATGATCATTTGTTGTAAATGATTTAAAATGTTATATTCATACATTTCGTCTATATTCCATTCATAAACAGAGGATGCATTGAATTTAGACTGGGTTAAAATTTCAGGTCTATTTTTAACTCCAATATCTGGGGCTGTGAATTTTGGAATCATTTGTCAGAGGGCATGAACTTGGGGTATTTCATTTATGAAAGCATCGTCATCTGAGACATGATGTATGAAATTCATTTATTTAGATGAAACACTATCAGCAGCTATTTGGGTTTTGGAAGAGGAAGCTTCAAGTCTGCTAAGATGGTCTTTGATGGCTTTAACAAATTCTTGTCTATTTGTTTGAATTTGTTATTGGCTTTGTCTAGAAACTTGGTATGGTTTAAATATAGGTTCTTGGTTATTAATACTTTTGTGGAAATCTATTGTTTTTTGAATCCGGTCTTCTATTCGGTTTAGTTGACTTCCTATGCTATGTAGGTGGGTGTTTGTATAATTAACAGCAAGGGTTGTATTCCTAGTATTTTTTTAGTATGTCATCATATGGTCTCCTGATGGGGTGTGCCTCGATTTTTTCACTATGAACTGTTAGTGTGACATTTCTAAAAGGTGGGTGGTGCGATTCTATTATTCCGCTGTTTGTTTCCCATTGTTTCTGTTTTTGGTTCATGCTTCGACTGATGGGGTTTAGGTAATTTGTGAATGGGAAGAACAAGTTTTAGTCAGAGGAGTAAATTTCCAACCAATCAAAGAATAATATTTAGATTTTGTTTTGGTTGAGAAATTCATAATAAATTTCTTGAAGTAGTGTCTTTTGTTCTTTGAAGTTGGTAAAAAACTAGTTTCTTTTTCAGTATTTTGGGGAGAGTAGAACTCTTCACGAAGAAAAGTTTTATTGATTTGATTTAGTAAAAAAAAGTTTTATTGATTTGAAATTCTATTTCAATCACATTTAGCTCACTTGGCATTCCCATATTCTCAGTTATAGCAAAGAAGGTTGGGGATGTTGGTCATGAAGGGGAAACCGTGTTTTGGTTTGGTGGTAATTTACTTTGTTTATAATAAAGATAAGGTATATTGGAAGAATAATCCACAACCATAGATGTACTGGGTATATCTGATGTAGAGTATCTTGGTCTTGAGGAAGTGTTAATGATAGAAGGGATTTGAGAAATCCTTCCTAAATTTGAATTTCTTGAGGAAGCATAAGAATATCGAGAACTAATAAAAGGGGCTCGGGATGATCGATCAAATGCAAGAGTGACTCTCCCATTGTCATCTTGGTGAACTTGGTGTATTTGTGTTTTTGGTTCTAATCTTTCCGGTAATCTAGGGCGAGCTACCCCTTCTAAAACCCATTCAGTGGGAAGGGAAATGTCATGCCATTTTATGGATCGAGGAATAACTGTGTTAGACCATGAAAGGTCAGTTTGAAGAAGGATGGTTTCTCCTTTGACGAAAGCATTTTTATGCCCATCATCACCAATGGACATTATTTATTTGTAATGAATTTGAAAGATTAAAACAAAGGGAATTGATCCTTCTAACATTTTATAGTTGTGAGTTTTAACTTGGAGGGTCATGCTATGGATAACAGTTCTGTCTTTAAGAGAAATGGATGAATTTGGATAGCAACTAAATGAGATGGATCTGTTACATACACTTAATTTTCCGGAACTTAACAGAGACTCATTGAACTCAAGGAATCTAGCATCTCTTAAAATGGCTAATTTTGAGGTGTCTAATCCTTCTTTGGTTAAGGTCTTAATTCGTAATTGGACGAGACCTATATGTATGTAATTGTATGATTTTTCTAGTTTTTTTAGGGAACTTTTTGTGAGAAGGTGAATTGTTTCGAAAGAAGTTACCACTTTCTTTGCCCAAAAATCAAATGCCCAGGCATTATTAGCCCAAGCAAAAACCAGAAGCCAATACAAAGAATCCTTACTTCAACTTGTAAATTCAATTTTTGATTCTGACGACGACAGCAGTCCGGTTCATTTAGGAGATGACAACGAAGATGACTGTCACGGGATATTTTCCCCTATAGTTTTCATGCAAATTTCATGCAAATTTACATAATTTCATAATATTTAGTTTTCCTTTATTTCATTATTTTAATCAGTTTGTATAGATACTTTTTTACTCCAAATTATTAGGGGTAAAACGATAAAAAGTACTTAAAAACAAGAAAAGAGAAAAGAGAAAAAAAGGGATATTGTACATCATTTAAATTTTGTATCTAGTTTTCATTATATCGGATTTTCTACCTCAAAAACCCGTAAAATAAGCAGAAGGCACAAAAAAGACAAAGAAGGCACAAAAGAAGATTCCCACTGAAACTAACTCAACATTATTCAAAAGAGGACAAAGAAGACACAAAAGAAGATTTCTACCAAGACCAACTCAGCATTATTCTCCAAACAAAGCAACTTTCTGTGGAAGAGGAATCATACTCAAAATCTTGTGACGAAAGCATCCTCCCACTCAGGAAAGCAGCCCCTCCACTAAGAAAAAGAGGACCTCTCACTCAAGTCAAGCTGTCCACTCAGGAAAGCAGAACTCCACTACAAGAAAAAGAATGATGTTGTTTCAAGAATCTAGACTCCTCATCCTTCTATAAATAAGGAGAAGAAGAGAGTAATAAACACACTTGAAATTAGAGAGCAGATAATATACACATCTTGTACCAGTGATAGCAGTTCATATTTCCGAAGTTTATTCTCAAGTTTTCTCAAATTGTACACAAAGACTAGCAGATTGCTTTCAGTTATATAATCAAAAGCGTTTCTAAGTAATTTCAAATCTTATTCTTGTTCATATAATTTTTAATATTTTGTGTTAATTCTTATGTTTTTCCATGACTTAGTTATATATAATATGCATACCATGTCTTAGTCTTACTATATTACTCTCCCTACTGTTTATATTAATATTTGTTGGTCCTATAACGTCCTTTTGGTATCAGAGCCATAAGGGAGTTGTATTATTGTTGCCTATTGTTTCTCTATTCTTAGTTCTTAACTTTTGTAGCTAAGCCCTTGCCGAGTCATTTTTCCTAGTTTATCGGTTATAAGTCCATAGGAGGCAGTAAACCCATTTTCTCTAGTATTGTAAGCAAAAGCTTGGCCTACATCTTTTTTGAACCTAGAGCATGGATTATGTATTCTGCAAAACTATATCTCTTTTAAACTCTTCCACTAGTACATCAGACTCAAGAAATATTACTCATAGTGAGGAAACCAACGTCGAAAACCTCCAAAGAGCAATAGAGCGTTAGGACATTCCAAAAATCCCAAAAATCCGTTTATGATACAAAATGGTATAGTTCAAGTTCTTCCATCAAAACCGAAGAAAGGGACATACACCTATCAAAGCCTTTCAAAACAATTCACCTTCTCACAAAACGTTCCCTAGAAAAACTAGCAAAATCATACAATTACATCCATATAGGTCTAGTCCAAGTAGGAATTAAGCCCTTAACCAATGAAGGATTAGACACCTCAATATTAGCCATTTTAAGAGATGCTAGAATCCTTAAGTTCAATGATTCTGTTAAGTTCCATAGAATCAAGTCTATGTAATGGACCCATCTCTTTTAGTTCCTCCTCTGAAGACAAATGAATCAACGTCCTAACCAGAAATGAGGAACATTCTCTCAAAATTATAGAAAAGATAACTGATCCCTAAATAAGAAAAGAGCTCTTAGAAAAATTACTCCAACGACCAATTGAATCCAAACCAGAACAAAAACATTATATTCTCCCATCAACAAAAACTACATATGACTTGACCACAATATCATAAAAACAAAAACCCAACCAGAAATCTGTTCCAACAATACAAGACCTACACAAAGAAATCAAAGAAGAATTAAAAATCCTTAAAGAACAACAGAAGATAGATTCTGAAGCATTAAATGTCCTTCTAGTTCATGAAGTAGAAGAGCAAAATACTGAACAAAAACAACTAAGCAGTTTAAACAATACTCCTGAACAAGATGAAGATTTCTTATTTGAATTAAGACAAGTTACCTACCGAAAATATCTCATGAAAGTCAAAGTTGTCTTTTGAGATGACTTTATCTTAGATACCATTGCCTTATTCGATACAGGGGCAGATTTGAATTGCATTAAAGAAGAAATAATACCAAAAAGATTTCATCAACATACCAACGAAAAATTAACCGCCGCTAATAACTCAAACCTCAATGTAGTTAGTAAGGTTGATGCCTCTATCAATAATAAAACTTTCCAAATTAAGACATCTTTTCTCTTAGTTAAAGGAATACATCATCTTGTCATATTAGGTACACCTTTCTTCAGTTTAATAACCCCCTATGATGTCACCTACGAAGGTATTACTTTCAAAACCCATGACACCAGATTTACCTTTCCATTTCTTGAAAAACCCAAAACAAGGAACCTCTATACAATAAAGGCATATTTTATACATAATAACGAGATAAATTCCTTAATTCAAGGCAAACAGATACAATTATCACATTTAAAACAAGACCTTTCCTCTCACAAGATTGAGAAGCAGTTACAATACCACTTAATCAAAGAAAAAATCTTAAAATTACTAAAACAAATTGAAGTGGAACTTTGTTCTGACTTACCAAATGCATTTTGGCATAGAAAACAACATATGATTGATTTACCTTATGAAAAAGATTTTGATGAGAAGGAAATACTAACAAAAGCGAGATCTATCCAAATAAACTCTGACCTAGAACAAAATTCCAGAAAAGAGATCACCGATCTCGAATCCAAAGGAATCATATCAAAATCCAGATCCCCGTCGTCTTGTGTAGCTTTCTATGTAAAAAAAATGTTGAAATTCTAAATAAAGCCCTAAGATGGGTACGATACCCTATACCTAATAAAAAAGACCTTTTACAAAAATTAAGATCTTCGATAATATTCTCCAAATTTGATTTAAAATCAGGATTTTTCCAGATTCAAATCCACCCAAAAGATAGATATAAAATTGCTTTTACGGTCCCATTCAGACAATATGAATGGAATGTCCTTCCATTTGGAATCAAAACTGCACCTAGCGAATTCCAAAGAATTATGAATGACATATTCAATGACTATTCTACATTCTGTATAGTATATATTGATGATGTTCTAGTTTTTTCAGAATCTATTGAACAACATTTCAAACACCGTAAAACTTTCTGCCATGTATCTAAGAAAAATGGTTTAGTCATATCAAAATCCAAGATTTCCCTATTTCAAAATCGTGTAAGATTTCTTGGCCACTACATATCAAAAGAAACAGTTACACCAATTGAAAGAGCCCTAACTTTTGCAATAAAATTTCCCGTTAAAATCACAGATAAAACCCAACTCCAAAGATTTTTCGGAACTCTCAACTATGTCCTGGACTTCTATCCTAATATCAATAGGATAGCCAAGCCCTTACATGACCGCCTTAAAACTAACCCCGTCCCTTGGTCATTTGAACATACCGAAATTGTTCGACAAATCAAAGCTCGGGTTCTAGAAATCCCTTATCTACACCTTGTTGATCCAAATGCTTCTAAAGTAGTTGAAACAGATGCTTCTGAGTTAGGATACGGTGGTATACCAAAAAAAGTAGTCAATGGTAAAGAACAAATAGTCTAGTTTACATCTGCACATTGGAATGATTGTCAAAGAAATTATTCTACTAGAAAAAAGGAAATACTTTCAATTATTTTATGTATTACAAAATTTCAAAGTGATTTATTAAATCAAAAATTTCTCCTTAGAGTCGATTGTAAATCTGCAAAAGAGGTTTTACAAAAAGATGTCCAAAATATTGCATCAAAACAAATTTTTGCCAGATGGCAAGCATTATTAAGCATTTTTTATTTTGATATTGAACATACTAAGGGAGATATAAACTATGTCCCTGATATCCTGACCCGTGAGTTTCTACGAAACAGATAGTCTCATGCCTCGAAAAGGCAGAGGTGGGGGGAAAACCCCAGCTTTTTCCGGACAATTCCCGGTCACTCAGCAAAGCAAAGCGAGTACTTTGTCAAGAAACTCGATCACATCCTGGATCGATAAGGTAATTGTAGATGAAGAAGACAATAACTTATTTCTACCCCTTCAAACCATCAAAGCCCATGGCCTCAACATCCAAAATCCCTCAACAGCCTCCCAAAGCTCTTTAGAAAAATCAACTAAAGTTACCCAACAAAACACTTCTTCCAACCAACCTACAAATACTCCCTTTCAAACTACACTATCAGTCAGTTTTCAAAAACCCAACACTCTTAGTTCCTCAGAGTCCTATGTCAAAATTAGAAATTGATACCCCAAAAATGCAAAACTAGGAGGTAGTAGTCAGTCAATCAAACTTTTCAAAATCAAATTCCAATTACTATACCAAAAGAAACCATCAAAAAATCGTATCAGTCGAAAGAGGATTTAACAATGACGATGCCTCCCTAGCAATTTTAAATGTTTTCCCCAAAGGATGGATGTTCAAACCCTGGGATCTATAAAAAATTAATGACTATTTTCAAGCCATTCTCTTGTCTACTGAATCGGTCACGTTCAAACATTTTTACAACGCCCAGGATAGAGAACACTCAACGCCTTCAAACACAACATATCAAATACAAAAGGTCATCCACCCAAGTCAATGGGGCAAAGAACTCCACCGTCCAAAAAAATTTCCTTCAAACTTCATAAGACAATTAAACCACTGCTCCTCATATTCCTACTGGGATTACCAGCAAGCATGGCACAATTCATTCTTTATCCAAAATCAGAAGAATAGTCATTCCTGGTTGTTTTATTTTAACACCAAAATCCAAGTTCAGGAACTCCCTGTTTGGTTCCTTCAATGGTGGAATTTCTTCGAAGCAATTGAATAAATTCTTACTCCAAATGCATCTGAATGTCTAAAACTGTTCAAAACACACTTCAAACCCACAGGATACCAAAGACGTTTTCCTCCTCTTTTAATGTTATGTTCCAATATCTTTCTTCCATGGGTATGTTCTTGGGAGTTTAAAATTCATTTCAACCAAATACAGTCCTGTATTATTCGGTCCTTTAAAGTCAAATGGTGGAGCAATTTCAAAGAAGATCAATAGATTTCCAAAGAGATCATTCAAAAATGGTTATCAAGTCAAATACCAACAAAGAAGTTACCACTTTCTTTGCCCAAAAATCAAATACCCAACCATTTTTAGCCTAAGCAAAAACCAGAAGTCAATACAAAGAATCCTTACTTCAACTCGCAAATTCAATTTATGATTCCGACGACGATAGCAATACGGTTCATTTGGGAGATGACAACGAAGATGATTGTTATGGGATATTTTCCCCTATAGTTTCCACTGATTGAAAAAAAAAAGAAAAAAAGTCCAAAATTACCCCATAAATTTCATGCAAATTTACATCATTTCATATTATTTAGTTTTCCTTTATTTCATTATTGTAATCAATTTGTATAGATACTTTTTCACTCCAAATTATTAGGGGTAAAATGGTAAAAAGTACTTAAAAAAAGAGAAAAAAGAGGATATTATACAGCATTTAAATTTTGTATCTAGTTTTCATTATATCTGCATTTCTACCTCAAAAACCCGTAAAATAAGCAGAAGACACAAAAGAAGACAAAGAAGACACAAAACAAGATTTCCACTGAGACTAACTCAGCATTATTCAAAAGAGGACAAAGAAAACACAAAAGAAGATTCTCACTGAGACCAACTCAGCATTATTCTCCAAACAAAGCTACTTTTGGTGGAAGAAGAATAATACTCAAAATCATGTGAAGAAAGCAGCCTCCCACTTAGGAAAGCAGCCCCTCCACTAAGAAAAAGAGGACCTCCCACTCAAATCAAGTTGTCCACTCAGGAAAGCAGATTGCTTTCAGTTATATAATCAAAAGCGTTTTCAAGTAATTTCAAATCTTATTCTTGTTCATATCATGTTTTAATATTTTGTGTTAATTCTTATGTTTTTCCATGACTTAGTTATATATAATATGCATACCATGTCTTAGTCTTACTATATTACTCTCCCTACTGTTGATATTAATATTTGTTAGTCCTATAACGTCCTTTTGGTATCAGAGCCATAAGAGAGTTGTATTATTATTGCCTGCTATTTCTCTGTTCTTAGTTCTTAACTTTTGTAACTAAGCCCTTGTCGAGTCGTTTTGCCTAGTTTATCGGTTATAAGTCCATAGAAGGCAGTAAACCCGTTTTCTCTAGGATTTTAAGTAAAAGTTTAACCTACGTCTTTTTTGAACATAGAGCATGGATTTTGTATTCTGTAGAACTACATCTCTTTCAAACTCTTCCACTAGTACGTCAGACTCAAGAAATATTACTCATACTGAGGAAACCAACGTCGAAAACCTCCAAAAAGCAATAGAGCGTTGGGACATTCCAAAAATCCCAAAAAGCCAAGTTTATGATACAAAATGGTATAGTTCAAGTTCTTCCATCAGAACCGAAGAAAGGGACAGACACCTATCAAAATCTTTCGAAACAATTCACCTTCTCACCAAAAGTTCCCTAGAAAAACTAACAAAATCATACAATTACATACATATAGGTCTAGTCCAAGTAAGAATTAAGCCCTTAACCAAAGAAGTATTAGACACCTCAATATTAGCCATTTTAAGAGATGCTGGATTCCTTGAGTTCAATGACTCTCTGTTAAGTGCCAGAGAATCAAGTCTATGTAATGGACCCATCTCTCTTAGTTCTTGTCCAAATTTATCCATTTCTCTTAAAGACAGAAATGTTATCCATAGCATGACACTCCAAGTTAAAACTCACAACTATAAAATGTTAGAAGGATCAATTCCGGTTGCTTTAATCTTTCAAATTCATTACAAAGCAATAATGTCCATTAGTGATGATGGGCATAAAAATACTTTCATCAAAGGAGAAACCATCCTTCTTCAAACTAACCTTTCAAGGTCTAATACAGTTATTCCACGATCCATAAAATCACATGACATTTCCCTTCCCACTGAATGGGTTTTAGAAGGGGTAGCTCTCCCTAGATTACCGGAAAGATTAGAACCAAACACACAAATACACCAAGTTCACCAAGATGACAATGGAAGGGTCACTCTTGCATTTGATCGATCATCCCGAGCCCCTTTTATTAGTTCTTGATATTCTGATGCTTTCTCAAGAACTTCAAATCTAGGGTGAATTTCTCAAATCCCTTCCATCATTAACACTTCCTTAAGACCAAGATACTCTACATCAGATATACCCAGTACATCTATGGGTGGTGTGGATTATTCTTCCAATATACCTCACCCTTTCTATAAACAAAGTGAATTATCACCAAACCAAAACATGGTTTCCCCTTCATCACCAACATCCCCAACCTTCTCTGCTATAACTGAGAATATGGGAATCCCAAGTGAGCTAAATGTGATTGAAATAGAATTTTAAATCAATAAAACTTTTCTCCGTGAAGAGTTCTACTCTCCCCAAAATACTGAAAAAAGAAATTGGTTTTTTACCAACTTCAAAGAACAAAAGACACAACTTCAAGAAATTTATTACAAATTTCTCAACCAAAACAAAATCCAAATGTTATTCTTTGATTGGTTGGAAATTTACTCCTCTGACCAAAACTTATTCTTCCTATTCACAAATTACCTAAACCCCATCACTCGAAGCATGAACCAAAAATAAAAACAATGAGAAACAAACAGCGGAACTATAGAATCGCACCACCCACCTTTTAGAAATGTCACACTAACAGTTCATAGTGAAAAAATTGAGGCACACCCCATCAAGAGACCAGATGATGACATACTAAAAAATACTAGAAATACAATCCTTGTTGTGAATTACACAAACACCCACCTACATCCTACATAGCATAGGAAGTCAACTAAACCAAATAGAAGACTGGATTCAAAAAACAATAGATTTCCTCAAATGTATTAATAACCAAGAACCCATATTTAAACCATACCAAGTTTCTAGACAAAGCCAACAATAAATTCAAACAAATAGACCAGAATTTGTTAAAGGCATCAAAGACCATCTTAGAAGACTTGAAGCTTCTTCTTCCATAACCCAAATGGTTGATGACAGTGTTTCATCTACTTAACTGAATGCCATACATCATGACTCAGACTAAGATTCTTTCATAAATTAAATACCCCAAGTTCATGGCCTCCGACAAATGATTCCAAAATTCACAGCCCCAGACATTAGAGTTAAAAATAGACATGAAATTTTAACCCAGTCTAAATTCAATGCATCCTCTATTTATGAATGAAATACAGATGGAATGTCTGAATATAACATTTTAAGTCGTTTACAACAAATAACCATGGCAGCCAATGCTTATACAACCCAAATAGGAACCCCAGACAAAGCTATAGCTGAATTACTCATAGCAGGGTTCTCTGGCCGATTGAAAGGTTGGTGGGACTATCACCTTACCCCTGAAAATCATCTTGAAATCCTAAATTCCATTAGGGAAGATGAAGAGGGAAAACCCATTTTAGATGAATAAGGGAACTCTATCAAAGGAGCAGTGGCACAACTCATTCTAGTCGTAACACACCACTTCATTGGTGACCCTTCTCACCTGAGAGATAAGAATGTTGAGCTTTTACATAATCTCAAATGCAAAAAACTTAGTGATTTCCAAAGATATAAAACTAATTTCCTTACCAGAGTCATGCTTAGAGAAGACTCGAACCATACAAATTGGAAGGAAAAAATCTTAGCCGGACTTCCAACCTTACTCGGTGACAGAGTTAGAACCTCTTTAATAACTGAACATGGAAGCCCGATACCTTAAAAACCCTGACATATGGCCAACTCATAAGCCATACACAACTAGAAGGCCTACAGATTTGTCAAGATTTAAAACTCCAAAGACATCTCAAATGGGAAATGAAAAGAACCAAGCGGGAATTAGGTACTTTCTATCAACAGTTTGACTATAATCCCAACAAAAGCTATTCAAAAACAAAATGTGATGGTGAATGCAAGCCATATCAAAGACCTTATCAGAAAAGGTCTTTCACAAAGTCTAAACATTTTTACAAAAAATCAACAGAATCGTTCTATAATAAACCATCCTTTAATAATAACAATAAACCTTCCTACACCAAAATAACATTTCAACAAAAATAAATTTACTAAACCAACCAATAAAGATATAAGTTGTTACAAATACGGAAAAAGGGGACATATATCTAGATTCTGCAGACTTAATAAGAAAATACAAGAGTTAAACTTAGAAGAAAGCCTATCCAACAAAATCTCGACTTTACTTCTTGAATCTTCCGAATCTGAGACATCTGAAATATCTAGAAATGATGAACCTCTTCAAATAGATGAGATTGCACATATATATGTATATATATATATATATCGCAGATGCTTAGAAGACCCCTCAGGCCTTGGCATAACCGTGTCTCAGCCCCTTCTGGACCTGGCTCCTCGGAGGTAGTTACTATCAGACCATGTGCGTTCTAATGAGTTGCTGAATAAGTTTAGTGAGTTAGGTTTTAATAGGTGGTTTATATTAATGAGTAAGTTGAATCATACTTGAACCTGGATCGGATCTTAGTTTGGGGTCGTGTTAATTTAACAATAATAATGATCTTGTAGTTTATATTTCTGTTTTGTTGTGTTTGGTGACGTTAACTCCTGACCCCGGGGTTGAGGTCATCACAACATATTGAAAATGCAAATTAACACTTGATAGTTTTCTTAGAATTTGAAAAATTCTAAGCTAAATTTTGAATTTTGAAAAATAAATATACAAAGAATTTTGAAATACTTATAACTCATATTCCAGTTAATTTCTAATTAAATCAATTTAATTCTGATTTACCAAAAATTTATCTGCTGCAATATATTAGCTGATTTCTTGCCTTTAGGATAAAGAATTTAACATTCCAATTTCACCAACAAGTCTGGTGAAAGTTGCTTCATCCAAAGGTTTAGTAAAAATGTCAGTTAATTATTTTTATAGTTGGAACAAAAATAATCCCAATAGTACCATTTGCAACATATTCTCTAATAAAATGGTAGCTTACATCAATGTGCTTTGTTCTAGAATGATTGACTGGATTAGCCATAATAGAAATAGCACTAGTATTGTCACACATAATTGGAATTTTGTATAACACCAGGCCACAGTCCATTAGCTGATTTCTAATCCAAAACACTTGAGCACAGCAACTTCCAGCAGCTATGTATTCAGCCTCAGCTGTGGAAGTTTACACAGACTTTTGTTTCTTGCTATACCAGGATACAAGTCTTTGTCCAAGAAATTGACAGCTTCTACTGGTACTCTTCCTATCAACCCTGCCAGCAAAATCTGCATCTGTGTATCCAAGAGCTTCAAATCCAGTTCCCTTAGGATATCATAAACCCAAGTTTGGTGTCCCCTTCAAGTATCTGAAAATTCTTTTCACAGCCGTCAAATGTGATTCCTTTGGATTGGCTTGAAATCTTGCACACAGACATGTTACGAACATAATGTCTGGTCTACTAGCAGTCAAATATAACAAAAATCCAATCATTCCTATATAACCTAAAATGTCTACACTTTTCCCTTTCTTATTTTATCCAACTTTGTAGCTGTAGACATAGGTGTTGATGCAGGAGAACAATCAACCATTCTAAATTTCTTCAATAAGTCTTTAACATACTTGGTTTGGCTGATAAAAATTACATCACTTCTTTGACTGACTTGAAGTTCAAGAAAGTAACTTAATTCTCCCATCATGCTCATTTCATATTCACTCTGCATGAGTTTTAAGAATCGTTGACATAAATTTTCATTAGTAGAACCAAAAATGATGTCATCCACATAGATCTGAACTAGGAACATATCACCACCATGTTGCTTGTAGAAGAGAGTCTTGTCAATTGTTCCTCTAGTGAATCCATGTTTAAGCAAAAATTCGTAAAGTGTGTCATACCAAGCACTAGGTGCTTCCTTTAATCCATATAGAGCCTTGAGTAGTTTGTATACAATGTTTGAAAATTTTGGATCTTCAAAGCCGGGTGGCTGTTGCACATAAACTTCTTCTTTTAACTAGCCATTAAGGAATGCACTCTTCATATCCATTTGATATACTTTAAAGTTTGAGTGTGCAGCAAATGCAAGAAAGATCCATATTACCTCAAGTCTTGCAACTGGAGTAAAAGTTTCATCATAATCAATTCCTTCCTCCTGTGAGTAGCCTGTTGCAACCAACATTGATTTGTTTCTTGTCATAATTTCATTTTTATCCATCTTGTTCATGTACACCCACTTTGTTCCAATTATACTTCTATTTTTTGGTGTAGGAATTAACTTCCAAACTTTGTTTCTTTCAAACTGATTTAGCTCTTCTTGCATAGCAGATATCCAATCAGGATCAAGTAGAGCTTCCTCATTTTTCTCGTGCCCAATCTGTGAATGAAATCATGCATGTAGACATTCATTAGATTTTGCACTCCTATTCCTCACACCATTATTTGGATCACCAATAATTGCATCTCTAGTGTGACTCATATCCCACTTTCTAGTATGATTTTGTTGACTTGAAGTTTCTGCATTTTCTTCAGCATTGGCATGACTTGCAAAACTTTCTTCTCTTTCTCCCCTTGAGTTGTGCTATCAAATTCAGGTGTTTAACATGAGCTTCAATTATCATGATTCACTTGCTCAATTGACTCTTCATTCATTTTGTTTCTTGTGTTGATTTCAGCTTCATCTTCGGAATCACTATCAATGTTCAAATTTTCAAACTTAAGGGCTTCAGCTTCACTTTCATCAAGGTACTCCAAGCTTAGACAATTATCATCATCAAAAGTCACATGTGTGCTTTCCATAATCTTCTTTTTTTCAAGTACATAAACTTTGTAGGTAGTTCTTTCCAATGAATATCCCAGAAAAATTGCTTCAAAAACTTTAGAGTTAAATTTTTCCACATATTCAGAGTTATATTTTAATACAAAACACCTGCTTTCAAACACATGCAAATGCTTTACGGTAGGCTTCCTGTTTGACAAAATTGAGTATGGTGACTTGCCATATTTTTGTTGATGAGATATCTATTTTGAGTGTAGCATGAAATGTTGACAGCTTCTTCCCAAAACCTTATTGACAACTTGGCATCTTGCAGCATTGTTCTAGCAGCTTCTTCTAGTGTTCTATTTTTTCTTTCAACTACCCCATTTTGCTGAGGTGTTCTTGCAGCTGAGAAGTCTTGAATAATGCCCTTATCTTTGCAGAATTGTATTGCCATTTTCACTTCTCAATCTTTTTACATAATTCTGATCTTCAGCCTGCTTCTCAATTTTCTTGATGTGTTCAATTATGATGTGTGGAGTGTCATCCTTAGAATGCATAAACTCTAACCATGTGTACCTTGAGCAATCATCCACCATCAAAAGTGCATATTTCTTTCTAGAAATAGAGAAGGCATTAAATGGTCCAAACAGGTCCATGTGAATGAGTTACAAAGGTGCACTTATAGAACTCACAGTTTTGCTCTTGTGACTTGATCTCTTCATTTTGCCTTTTTGACAAGCCTCAAAAACTCTATTTTAAGCAAACTCCAAGTTTGGCATGTCTCTCACTAACTCCTTTTTCATCAGGGTGTTGATTGTCTTATAATTCATGTGAGAGAGCTTTTTGCGCCATAGCTTGCTTTGCTCAACAGATGCCTTGGTGTAGATGCAACATATTCCATCCTTATTTGCTGAGTCTAAATCTGCAATAAAAAGCTTCCCTTTCTTGCTCCTTTCAAAGAAACTTCACCAGTCTTTTTTCTGATAATTGAGCATTCTCCTTTGTCAAATGAAACATTGAATCCTTTATTTGTGAATTGACTAACACTCGGGAGATTCACCTCAAGACCAGCTACCAGTGCTACATCTTCATTGACAACATTTCCAGAAATTAACTTGCCATATCTCATTGTGAATCCTTTGTTGTTGTCTCCAAAAGTCACCAATGGGCCAGCCATCTCTTCAAATTGTAATAGCAGGGCCTTATCACTTGTCATATGTTTTGCGCATCCATTGTCTATGATCCATATGACTCTCTTCATTTGCCCTCAAATTTTGATGAGAATGATTCTCCTTGCTTAAGAGCCATTAGTGCATAGTTTCCAAATTCCTCATTGTCATTATCATCAATATCATCCCAACTCTTTCCTTCTATAATGTAAGCTTTTCCCTGTTGCTTCTTCAAGAGAGCTTCATACTTTGCCTCCAACTCCAGATAGGATTTATCCTTTTTTACCTTCTTGGGCTTCCTGCACTCAGTAGCAAAGTGACCCAATTCATCAAAATTGAAGCACATTATCTTTGATCTGTCAACAGATCCAGTCTTGTAGCCACCTTTGCTAGCTGAGTTATACTGAGTCTTTGGATTCCAGTTGTTGTTGTTAGAATACTTTCCCTTGTTCTTGAAAAACATAGGCTTCTTGACTCTAACGTTTGAGAATTTCCTATCCAAGTAAGCCATGGATTGGTCCATTTCATCTAGTTCATCCAAGGTATAAAACTCATCTTCCTCCAGCTCCAAAACAACTTGCTTCTGTGGTCCTCTGTTCTTCTGCTCTACATCTTGAATAACTGGAACTTGAGCAACTTGTTCATCTTCACTTGCTTCACTGTCATTAACAACTAAGGCACTGGAACCATCAACAACATGTCCATGGTTTGTCTTTAATTACTTTCTTTATAACATGTCAATTTCATAAGTTTTCAAGATCCCATATAAAACTTCCAGATTTATTCTGCTCAAATCTCTTCCTTCTCTAATAATTGATATTTTCTGTTCAAGGTGGTCAGGAAGAGCTAGCAAGAACTTTAGGTTAACCTCCTCAGCTTCATAATATTTATCATGATGCTGCAAGTCATTTATCAATTTGTTAAACCTCTCAAAAACTTCAATAATTCATTCTTTGGGATTTTCCATGGATCCCTCATACTGAGACATTAGTACCCTCTTTTGATTTGATCTAATTCCTCTGTACCCTCACAAAGAATCTCAATCTTCTTCCAAATTTGTTTGTCTGTGTCACAGTTGACAATATTATTGTACATAACATTGTCACGTGACTCTATCAGAATTAGTTGCAGGCCACTATCCAGGGAGACTTTTTCTTTTTCAGTTTTAGTGTATTTTGAAGGGTCTTTAGGAGCATAGTGAGCTGGGATAACCATATCTCCAACAGTAGATTCATCAACCCTTTCCATGGGGTAAAAAGGCCATTCTTGAGAATCTGCATATATAATGGGTTGTCCATCATTATGAACAGCATCATCTTCTTCTTCCAAAGTCTGTAGTTGATTCTATCAAAGGCTGGTATCTTGATACTGCTTATCTTTTGTGCACTCATACTTCCAAGATTTTGATCTATTTACTTTCAGATTTTGTTCTGGTACCACTTGTTAGATATTAAATGCAACACGGGGGGTGAATGTGTTTTGAATATTTTAAAGCATTTTTAGATTTGTTTGGTTGTTTGAACAAAGAAGATTAGAAATGCAGTAATATTATGTTAGCAGAAATAAAACAGCAAACATAATATTTCAAAACTCACTTAATTTTGTATTAAAATTAAGTTAGGTCTTTCCATAAATCTTGGGTTCTTTATATGTAAAGAACTCAGCTTCTTTTTTGAGAGAATACAAGATTGTTGAATCTGTTTATTATTTTTTTAAACTAAGGACCAGTGCATGCTTTATGCACTAGTAGCACTAGTTTACAAAACTTGCACTAAAATGTACTAAACTCTTTTCTAAAAAAACCTTTTTCTATTTCCATTTCTAGCTTATCAAATTTGTGCAGAATCTTGCAGGTCTGTGACCATCCTTTATCCAGTTAATCTTGGTTCTTGATCTTATATTCTCCCCAGCTACTTTGTAGACTTTTCAATCTAGTTGATAGATCGTTTGTTGACTGATAATCTTGAATCTTTAATTGTCTACATTATGTATTTGAGAGGCATGTCGAGATATCCAGTTTGTTTTGTGGAGAAGTGACATCTCGATAAGTATATTGACGTATCGAGATCTCTGAGTTCTCTATAGGTAATTGTGCTTGTCGGGGTCTCTTGATGTTTGCATGCTAAATGACTTGTCGATATGTTGGAGATCTCTACATTTAGAAGTGGCTTGTCGATATCTCAGAGATCTCTATATACATTTTCACTTGTCAATATCTCTAAGATCTCTAATGATAATTTTACTTGTCGATATCTCTAATCTTCTCATCTTCATTTTGACTTGTCGAGATCTCTGAGTTCTCTACATGCAGAAATGACTTATCGATATCTCCAATCTTCATATCTTCATTTGACTTATCGATATCTTTAAGACTTCTCTATAAGCCATTTTGGACTTCTCGATAAGTTATTCTGTAGTTCTCTAATGACTTCTCTATATTGCTTGATCTGTGACTTGTCAATATCTTGACCTAAAACATTTTTCATAAAACGTATTTATTCAACTCCAAACTTCTGTATCATTTCTCTGAGGCATGATCTAGCTTGATCTTCTTCCAGAGTTTATTCCTTAGGCTTCAACTGTTTACAGAAAAATACTCTAGTCTAATCTTCAATCCATTTTTACATACTGAAGTAATACAATATAAAATACAAAGTTGATTATCAACCAACAAAATCTTAGGGCTGTCAATTTGTTAGGTCACACACACTGTAGAAGGGGGTTGAATACAGTGTTTACTACAATCAAATCGAATATAAGAACTCAAGTAACAATACACAGATTTTATTCAACACAATAAACTCTGTTATAAAGAACTGTTCTCTCTCAGTGATGAACAAATTATCACGAGAGCTGCTAGGGTTACAATGAATAATAATCTCGATTAAGATAACACATATAGTGTAAACCCTATGTCTGTGTTTATATACTACACAGTTACAAGATAATCTTCTAATTGATATCGAATATAATTATGCTTCCTAATATATACTCCCTCCGTCCCACTGGATTCTTTACATACTTTTACCTCATGCTTGGCACGCACTTTAAGGCTATTATAAAATATAGTTCTATAATTTTTTTTTAGAATTTTTTTTTCTGTAAAAAAGTTTAAACATTATATTTTTATTTAAAAGAAAAAAATATTTAAAATTATTTAGGGAACCATGTTTTACGGGAGCCTTAAAATGCGTGCCGATCGCCCGTCCCCCAATAGTAAACAACCCGCTGGGACGGAGGGAGTATCAGTCAGTTATCTTTTCTTCCAAGTATTCTATTCCTTATAGAATTCTTCTTCTTCATGCATATCTCTTCTTGTTTCAGTCTCGATCTTCTTTCCTTTCAATCAGCCGCCTTCCTTATCTGAAAGTCTTCTTAAGTCCTGATATTATCTCCTGATAAATCTCCTGATAACTTAAGTTCTGATATCTTAAGTCCTGACTTCAGTATAAGTACTGATTTCCAGTTAAGTACTGATTTGTCCTGTTAAGTAAGATCTGAAAACTAAACACAAATCATATTAGACATGACATCACAAATATATCTAACAATCTCCCCCAACTTGTAAATTAGCATAATATACAAGTTTAACAGATATTTGATGATGTCAAAAAGATTAAGTATAAATGCATGAAAATTTGACCAGATAACTACAACTTACAGTCCTTGTAGATTTACCATCCTCAAAGTTTGATAACAGCTTCAGTCTGTATATCCATCAGAATTTAAGCAGTTGTAGATCTTTGACTTGGATTCAATTTCTGATCTCTTTGATATCAGGAGTTGTTCTGAGATAGTTCTTCAACAGACATCTCTCAGCATATTCAAGTTCATTGACCGTTCTCCTTTTAGCATTCTTCAATTCAACTGTATCTTCACCAGTTTGAAAAATAGCAGCCCTGAGATCATTTATTTTAGCTTTCCTTATATCCTGATCTAGTCTGATGATATAGGCTTTATCAGACTCTAGATTGAATTCAAGTCCCTTAATACCAGAAAATATAGTGATGATTTTAGCAGTATTAGGCTTCATTTCAACAATTTATCCACCGTGAGATCTATACTTAGGAAAGTATGGGTTGTCAGACTTTACAGAGTAAAGCTTCTTCTGTCTTTGAATATTTGATTTTAATAACCCTGCAGCACAATCTGTTGATCTGTTTTTCACTTGAAGTAGAAATAGAACATGTTCTAGTTCTTCAAAATACTTCAATGAAATAGCATTCTCCCTGATCTGGAATACCCTCCCATCTGTCATAAAGTATAACATGATATCTTCTTTCAAAACAGAGTGGTAAACCGTTTGTACAGATTCAAGTTGATTCAATCTCTCAGGAGTTGCTCCTACATCTGGTTCACTTAAGGAAGTTGGATCATTGGTAGTATTGTGTACTCTCTTCTCTTTAGAACTACCCAATCCTGATTTGTCTCTTGCTTCCTTTCATGTAACAACTCTTGCTTCAAAACCACTTGATTTAGTCCTCAAAGATTGAGTCTGTTGAGCTTTGGTGAATCCTGGTAGTAGAATCTTTGAAGATTAAACATGAGCAATGTCAGAGGTTTCCTTTTCCTTATCTTCTGATATCAAGCCAACTTGAGCTGTGTCAGAGGTTGCTTGCTTCACTGTCATATCAAAACTTACTACATCTTGACTCTGAACAACTTGAGCCATTTCAGAGGTTGGTTGAGAAATCTTCTTTTTCATTTGAGTAAGACTAGCATCTTCTTCATCAATTATTTCTTCATCCATGACTGGCACATATACCTTTACAGGTTCATCAATTTTTTCTTTGCCCTTGGATCTACGATCTACCTCCACTTGTGATTTGGCTTTGGTTGCCTCAGAAATTGACCTTTCTTTTATCACAGTGCCCTTAGGCTTTGGTGGTTTCTTTTCAACAACAGAAGCTTTAGAATTGAAGTTAACATTTTCTGCTTTGAGTCTAGCTTCTTCTTCCTTTAGACTTTCAAAGTCCATTCCTGGATTTTCTTTGAGAAATAATCTCTTTGAAATTTCTTCATCAAGCTCCAGATGTCCAGTAGAACTTATCATTTTACCAGTATCAGAACTTATTCTTCTCCCAGTATCAGAACTTGTTCTTTGTGTAGAAATTTCAGTTGTTGTAATAACCCCAATTTTTGGAATTTTTTTGAAACCCTTATGAATAGTGATTTTGCTGATTATGCTGAATAAGAAAAACTTTTCATGCCACACTATGTAGTGGTTCTTTTATTGTTATTCTGAGATCTTATTAGTACTCTATATGATATATAAGTGTATGTAAAGATTGTCAGAATCCAAATTCAAACACTTTGATTTTTCCCGGAAATCTACCAAATACAGAAAGAATTGAGTATAAGGTAACATGATAAAAAGGATTTAAATTCAAGTATTTTAAGAGAGGATCATAAATGGAATATAAAATATTGAGAAAGGTTTAGCGGAAGCCCAAGTAATAAGATCCCGTATATGATCCCTCGAATGATAAACGCGAACGAAAGTTAAGTGAACCGTAAAACAAATAAGCGACCAAGAGACAAGCTTGTACAAGAAGCCAAGGATTATGACATCATCAAACCACAAGACAAAGACATGTGGCAAATGGATGACATAAGAAAGGTGACATAAGCATGACAAGTGAGATTGTTTTGTTGGTTGATTTGTAGCCAAGCATTATTTACCATGGTAAATTCTAAACTAACCAAACTAACAAAACACCACACAAATACACCAAACAAGCAAAAAAATTCATTTCCTCTCTTTTCTTCATGAAGCTCTCGGCTTCTTTCTTAGAAAAAGGGAAATCCAAGCTCCTCCACTTACTAATTTACAAGGTAATTATCCTAGCTTCTCCTAGTTAAGTTACATACTTCCTAGGAATCTTAGCTTCAAAATCCTTTCCTAGCATTTCCTATAAATCATTCAAGAAGATGGTGAATAGTACTTTCTTGAAATTAATTTTTGTGTTCTTGATTTCTTTGAAAGATCAAGCTTGTAGGAGGTTAGATTAAGGCTTCCATGGGCATTCCAAGGATCTTTCATGGATTAAAAGCTTCAAGGAAGGTATAACTCTTCATGATCTTAGTCTTAAGTTTTGTTGTTTGGATTTCCTAATGTTTAGATGATGGGTTAGTGTAATGGGTGTGTAATTATGTTTAGAGCTTTGTTTAGTAAGTGGTTTTGTTGATTTTGGAGTTAGGAGTGATACTTGTTGGATTTAAAGTTCTTGGCCAGATTTTTGACTTGGTTTAGATGAATAAGTTGAGATATTGAGTTATGGTTGAATGATATTGTATTGTGGTTGAATGATGGTGGAATGGTGATGATTGTGGGTTGTTTTTGAATTGAATTGAAGTTGTACGAAATTGGTAATCGCGTAAACATAGCCGTCGTAATGTCCGATTACCCTAGACTGTTTTTGTTCTTAACATTAGGACCCGCGAACTCACTGTTAGATTTTGACCATTGCCATGATTAGATAGTTCATGTTACGAGCTTCGTTTTGATATGTGGTTCATTTGAATCCGATGTACGGTTTAGGAGAAACGACTGTTTTAAGTAATGGCGTTTCGCAAACGAACCATTATCCCTCGCCTTACCTTGAAACCTTGGTTAAGGCCCTTAAATGAATAATTGGAGTATGAAACAGTTATGTAAAGTGGTTAGGCAGTTGGTAGAGTACTCGCGAAAGAATCGCCTTAAAATTCTTAATGGTTAATTTATTAAAAATGGTGGAGCCGAGGGTACTCGAACGACTTATGTGATTTGTTAAGCGTAGAAATGACCATAAACAAACGTTAGGGTTCAATTGGTTAAAGCCTAGTTTCTTAAGCGACCATGGTTTAATTTCGGCTTATGTGTTGTTCATAGGTTACTGGACCCACTCTAAGCTTAAGTCTACCCCCAGAGCACTCATGCAAGTTTTCTACCCGTTATACTATTGTGGTGATGTATATATGTATATGCATTATCTTGTGATAGATGCATGATGGTTAATTAGAAAATTTTGCGATATATTGAAGCATGCTGAGATGGTATATATAAGCATGTCTGTTTCATAATCTGGTTATCTATCTGTTGATTTCAATGCTTATAAGTTGCATAATACATATGCTAGAGATAAGCAGTAGTTGCGTATACCCTTAGGATAGGGGACCGAAAGGTGAACATTTTCTAAAACCGGGAGTCGATGTTCCCGAGTATATTATATATATATATATATATATATATATATTTATATATATATTGATATAGTTTCAAAACTATTAATCGAATAAGATTTATTCGATAGCTTTATTTTATTTAATGAATATTATTCTGAATATTCATTCGAGGACTTATAACTCCGCTTATTTATTTAATGAATATTACTTTGAATATTCATTCGAGGACTTATGACTCCGCTTATTTATTTAATGAATATTACTTTGAATATTCATTTGAGGACTTATGACTCCGCTTATTTATTTAATGAATATTACTTTGAATATTCATTCGAGGACTTATGACTCCGCTTATTTATTTAATGAATATTACTTTAAATATTCATTTGAGGACTTATGACTCCGCTTATTTATTAAATAATATTCTTTATTTTATTAAAGAATAATGTTTCGATAATCAAACTTATTTTCGATTATTCAAATAAAGATAGTACTTTCGTATAAGTATATCTTTGGTTATTTAATATTTATTTCAAGTATGAGTTGTAAAACTTCTACTTCAAATTATTTATATAGAGATTATCCTTATGGGAATATTATTTAAATAATAATATTCAGATTTTTTCTAATATATCGGGACTGATTTATTTCATTAAATTAGCATTACTCCAAACATTCTTAAAAATGTTTTCGAGTCTTCAAAATGATTTTTAAAAGTTAGACGGATCCCAAAACTCATTTATATATTTAAGATCTTCCTTTCGAAGGGGATATAAATACTCGCTCAAAACCTGAGGGATCCGGCTCAGTGGTGTATTTTACATTCGCAACGAGGTTGCTGTTTTGAGAAACATCTTGATTACTTGCCCATCGTTCGGAAAGTAAGTTCATCTATTTGAGTCGGCATAAGCAACATGGGCGCAGTGGGCGTCCATGAAAGTGTAAGTGGCTCAGTGGGAGTCCATCGAACGCGTAAGTGGCTGAGTGGCAGTCCACCATAAGGTCATATTGCGGCCAGGGTGATGACCAGTGGGGAATTCGTCCATCTACTAGTAGAAAAGGTTACTTATTGGTATCTTTGCCTGATCAGCAAGATATCAGGTTTATTCCAAGGTTTTCTTCTTTCCAAATTCATTGGATATTACAACTCTATTTATAATTTTCATAACAGAGGTTTTCAAGGAGTGTATGAAATTTATATATATATATATAGGTGTGTATATATATATCAGGACTTAATGAAGTATCTCGTAACTTCATTTTTTATAATGATATTTCAAAGATTGAATCTATTCAAGTCTTATCTTGTAGTCTCATCAGTGTGACGAACTTTTGAAACTAATTATAACTTGAACGGTGGTAGTTCAAGTAGTATTCGGAAAAGATATAAGTATATTGGAGTATCTTGTAACTTCATCTTTTCAACTTATATCTGGTTAATGATTATCTTATGCATGACAAAGATTTTCACAAAACTGTTGAGACAAGGTTAAATATATGAGATCACCTTGCAACGATATTTTCATACAGTTATAAACTGGAACTCTGTGTATATTATGCATGGAAGAGGACTTCCAAGATTTTGAAAAGTATATATATATACATATATACTGAATATTTTGCGACTTGGTCGCGTTAAGATATCAACTTGGTTCATTTCTTCTTAACCAAGACTTTCTTGAGTACTATGAGAATGCTCATATATTGTTATACATATTATTTCGGTGGGCTTGTTGCTCACCCTTGCTTTCTTCTTTCATCACACAACAACAGATGGACAAGATGAACAGGACCAAACTCCCAATTTGCTAGCGGATAGGAAACGTTCCGCAGTTTCCTGTAGGCGTTGTTGCCGTTGTAGCTGAGGTAGAAATTACCAATAGGCTAGGCTTTCAGCTTCTGATGTACCAGACTTATGTATCTATATGAATTGTAATAATGGCAAAGAAATGTAAATTTATTCAGAAACCCTTTTAAGGTGTAACGGTTTATAATTGTGGAATAAAATGACTTGTGTTATTTTTGGTATTCATCTCTGAGACTATAACTTGTGGTGTGTGTGTGTGTATATTGTGGGGTCACAGTACGCAGTAGTTGGTTGACTGTTAAGATTAAGTATTGATAAGGGAAATGGAACTTGTGACAACCTGAATCCCCGACCCCGGATTTGGGGGTGTTACAGAAGTGGTATCAGAGCTAAGCGTTATAAACCTCAGAGATGATATGATGTTAAAATAATAAGTTCACTAAGATAATAAGAACTCTTGTCAAGTTCATAGTCGGGCTACCTAATGTAGTACTGACAGTTAAAACCCTTAGGGGAACCCTTATAAATATCGTGATAGAGGCGTAGTTCGTTATCGTATATGGTAGCGGGACTCCGAACCCTGAGGTTGAGGAGCAACAACGCGATGATATTTTATTAGGTATTGGAGATCAGATTGTGGATCCGATAGAGCGTCCTAACACGGGACCGGATGATGTTCATATTGAGGATGTAGCGGTTAAGGATGTTGTCCTAGAAGGGATTATTGCTGAGAAGGATGCCGTGAAGGATCCTGACAAGAATGAATAAAGGACCACTGAGGAATTGATGACCATGGTTAGGGCGACTACCAGAGGTAGGATTGGTCGGTCACTACCGGAGGTTCGTTCAAGTTTGTAAAGATAGTAGCCCCTTTAACGCGGCTTACTCGTAAGACTGAGAAGTTCGAATGGATAGAGAAATGCGAGAACATCTCTTAAGAACTGAAGCAAAGGTTGGTGACGGCCCCTATGTTGGCGTTGCCAGATGAAAAAGGAGATTTTGTGATTTGTAGTGACGCTTCGCATAAGGAATTAGGGTGCTTCTTATATAGTACAACAAGGTAATCGTGTACGCGTCAAGACAATTAAGGGAATATAAAATTCGATATCCCCACCCATGAGCTTGGGCTCGTGGCAATAGTTTTGCCCTAAAGTTTGGAGGCACTACTTGTATGGAGAGAAGTGCGAGATTTACACAAGCCGTAAGTGCTCTAGTGCATTTTCACGCAGAAAGAGCTCAACATGCGCCAGAGGAGGTGGTTAGAGCTAATCAAGGATTATGATTATGAGATTCTTTATCATCCAGCGAAAGCCAAAATGGTGGCTAATGCCCTTAGTATAAAGGAGAGACTCAAGATGAAAATGTCTTTGGGAGAGTTGATAAGAGATTTTGAGAAAATGGAAATAGAAGTGAAGGTAACCGGAGCCGGTACCGAAACGTTGTTTGAGATTGCAATACAGCACAATTTATGGAAATAGATCATATTATGCCAAGAAAAAGTAATGAATGAAGGTAGAAAGTCAATGATTGGAGAAGAGATTAATACCAAGAAAGATGATAAGGGAATAACGAGGTATTCCTACAGAATTTGGGTTCCAAACATTTAAGAGCTTAAGGACTGGATCTTAGATGAAATCCATAGCTCGAGGAATAAGATTTAGGGCAAACCCCGAATGTGATAGTCAGGGAGGTTGCCATTAAGAAAGAAGGAGCCCATAACATAATGAAGTGGAAAACAAGGATTTTAACGTATAAGATAACCCCAAGTATGGGAGAAGGATTAAACATTTCATACTAAGGAAACAGAAAGTCGAGTAAGGAAAGGAGAACCGAGACGGTACTCCTATACGGCAATTCATGGACCTGTCTAAAAAGAACTTAGACTATTATCCCCAACCACCACCCTGAGGAGACAGTGCGGTGGGAAATTCTTTCAGGACCTTTAAGTCGCTAAGCTCTCAGAGTTCCAAGGAACCAGCGAACCCAGTAGAGGCGAGAGCCTGGCTAAAGAAAATATAGGAATTATTTGAGATTCTAAATGATGGACGAATCACAAAAGACTGTTTTTGTCACTTACCCTCCTAAGAGAGAGGCCACCCGCTGGTGAAAGACCAAGAAAGGCACGGAGCCAGAGGTTAGAATAAACTGATTAAAAGTTAGTCAATTATTTTCGGGAAAGTAATTCCCAAGGTTATGGAGATAGTGTAAAAGCTTTAGAGCCAGAACAAAGGCGGACGAGTATGATGAAATATGAAGCTAAGTTGTAAAAGTTGTCAAGATTCGTTCTGATGACAAGAATCCCAGAACGATGTGATGTTTGAAGTCAATGATTAGTGGGTTCATGAAATAATGATAAGAGAATGGAAAATAAAAAAAATAAACTGAAGTGGAAAGGAATATAAAGGCAATAGAGTTTGAGGAATGATAAGGGAGTTGGGTATGAGGAAACCCTAAAGACTCGTAGCAATAGAAATAGAAAAGTATGTAATCGTCAGGATGAGGGTGATTTACCATGAGTTAAAATTGATGGTTGAAGGTATAAGAGATACATATATTTTATCCCCTTTAAGTTGGGAGGATTCGAGGAAACCTTGAGATAGTTCGAAGGATAAATAATGAGACGCGGATAGACTGAGGAGACAAGAAAGTAAGAAATTAGGAAATTGGATGAAGGAAGTGACCTTCAAGAATGTGAAGTATAAGTAACGCATGTGAATTGATACCCAAAAAGGGAGACGCCAGATATGAAAGATATCCCCATATTGAGATGACTGTTGAGATAAACAATAAAAGTAAATAAGGATTTATTAAGAAGAAGTTCACGTTGAACACGACCAATATCTTCCAGAACATCCATGTGATCATTACCAAATCAGGAAAGAAAAGTGGATAACCGTTGTTATCTTTTGGAGGCCATATTAATTGACCTCATTTTGAATACAGATGTTATTATAAAATTAGGCATATACTATCGAGGTGGGAATGATTGAATAAGACACCCTCATCAGGGATATATGACTTGATTTATCCATGGAAGGATGCATGTATTTTTTCTAAAGGTGGAATTAAGGATAGAACATCGGTAACTTAAAATGAATCCTAGGGGAATGCATAAAGGTTGGCATTTCACCCTTAATAGGGATAGTATGAGTTTGACAATATGAATTGGAAAGGATTAAGGTAATAACAACCTTTAAGAATCAGTGGAGAAATTTTTCAGAAGTATATAGACAATGATTCTGGTATTAATAAATGGTATCTTGATATGCCCTGTATCTAGGGAATACAGGAGGAACGATTCAAGGATAACCTTAGAGGTTTTACAAGGAGAAAGGTAATATTCAAAATTCTCAAGAATAGAAATGTTGATAAAGGAAATATGACGTAATTATAATGATACCAAGTGGGGCACGTGTTAAACCACGAGAAAGTATGGATCGAACCAGTAAAGGTCGAAATTGTTCAGGGCAATTAGGACCTAAGATAAAAGATGTTCTAAGTATGATTGAGAGTCAGTCGTGACAGTGATTAACCTCTAAAGACTGAGGCAATAACTTATGGAAAAATGGTGATATTTTTTTTTACTCATCAGATTTTAAGGAAAACATCTTCACAAAAGCAGTGATTGAAATGAGGTAGAAAATTTATTTGGAGGTGGTTAAAATGACATTGACTGTAAGGAAATTTTACTATCAGGAAAGGCCAAAGAGGTGGCTGACACCTTAAAGGTAAGAGGATAATTATAGACGCTTGTGCCAAAGGAATACAGTGATGATGGTTAAAGCTGTGAAGGTTGTATTATGGTTTGGAAGATTGACATTCCTTCTGATGACTGTGCAATACCCAACCGTAATAGTAGTTGGTAAAGGTTTAACTCGTGTAATCGCCATGAGCGGGCTATCTATCTCAGAAGGTACTATCTTGAGATAAGCCAGGACCATGTTTCAAAAAGGACTAGACGAACCTTTGAGTTAAGTCTTCTATTAAGGCATATGATTAAGAATGGTATTAACCTGCTATCACTGCTTTGATTGAAACTCTTCTGCAATTTTATCCAGCTTCATGTCATGAAAGTATGTCAGAATTTGGAGTGTTCTTCATGAATTATGAATGGTGATTATGTTAACTCCTTAGAAGAATTCTATAAGACATGTATGGACTCCATATGGTTAGATATTAAGATTTCATGGAAAGTGAATAACGGTAGTAGGTCAGTGGTGGACCATAGTAATGCAGCAATGATTGTGCGAGTAATGAGCTGATTACAATCGTGAGAGTTGTATTAGAATGGATGTTGAGATTGAGTACCACTAATCGGGTCGTGTTGACGTATAAGTTATCTTTGATAGAAAAACTAGGTCGATTATTTACCTATTGAATATTTATTCCTTCTTATCAATAGAGAGTCGTATTACAATACGAGGAAGGTTACAGTGCAAGCATAGAATTCTAGTAACGATGATGTCCAGAATGAGATCCCAGATTCGATTTTCGATATCGAGGGAGTTTCAAAGGTGATTGTGTATAAGCTCGAGGAAGAGCATGGGTCCATAGAATGATGGACGGAATAGCGAAAATATTTAGGCATATGAAATACGATGCTATAATACTTGATGTTGATATATATACACATATGTTTTATTCTCTTATGACAAACCTCTATAGTTCAGAGGTAAATTCCAAGCCAGATATTTGTTGTAGTATTTTTTCATATACAATTCTCTTCAATTCGTTCTTTTCTCTCCTTTTCATTTTGTATAAGCTGAGAAGAACGACCCTTCTAGAGGGGAGGTATTGCCGAATGACTATCTATCTGTGTGATAGAAGCCTAGTAGGATACCACGTGTTGTTTAATTTCTTGTCAAGTACTAAAGGCTGACCACCTTCTGTACTAACTATGCAATAGAACAAGTGTTCATGATCATAGTGATCTCTCAATAAAATCTTTTACTTCTATACGATAGATCAAGCTTTCGAAGATGGAAGCAGCTAAAGGAAGTAGTATCAGTGCGGTGGTATTCCGAATCTAACGCGTTCATGATACTAAGGTTGACGCGGTTATTAAAAGGTTATAGAATACTAACGAGCAAAAGTGTAACCAGTATAGTATTATGTACGGAAGATAGTAATGATTACGAACAAGAAAAGAAGGAGTATTGAGAAGCAAAAGCTATAGTGCTAGAAGCTATTATGAGAGTCTGTGTAATAGACTTGAAAGAATTTGGAATGATCACTTAACGCGGATTGAGTTTTCTCACGACAATAGATCATATGTCATTATCGAGATGTCGCCTTATGAGATCCTTGAGGGAAGACAATGTTGATCTCCCTTATGTTAGGATGAAGTTGTAGAGCGCAAGATGCTCGGACCCGCAGTAGTCCAAAGGACCAGGGATATAATAGATCTAATCAGAGGACGGCTGGTAGTAACCCAAGATGGACATAAGAGGTATGCTGATTTGACTCGAAAGGACAAAGAGTATGAAATAGAGGACCTAGTAATGTTATAGGTATCCCTTGGAAAGGATTGATGAGGTTCGGAAAGAAAGGAAAGCTAAGTCCACAAATTGTTGGACCCTTGGATATATTAAGACATATTGGGAAGTTAGCATATGAGCTAGCCCTACCCCCGAACATGTAGCAAGTCATAACGTGTTTCATGTATCAATGTTAAGGAAGTGTAATTCAGATGCCAGATAAATAGGGGCATATGAGCGCATAGACATGCAACCAGACGTAACCTATATGGAGCAACCAGGAAGGGTTATAGATTGAAAAAGGAACAAGTGCTTAGGAGAAGGGTGATCAAACTATTCAGAGTTTGATGGAAGAACCACAATGTGGGAAAATTTACTTGAGAGTTAGAAAGTGCAATGCTAAGAAAGTATCCCTATTCATTTTCAATCTGATTCCGGGATGGAATCCTTTTAAGGAGGGGAGACTGTAATAACCCCAATTTTTGGAATTTTTTTGAAACCCTTATGAATAGATTTTGCTGATTATGATGAATAAGAAAAACTTTTCATGCCACACTATGTAGGGGTTCTTTTATTGTTATTCTGAGATCTTATTAGTACTCTATATGATATATAAGTGTATGTAAAGATCGTCAGAATCCAAATTCGAACACTTTGATTTTTCCCGGAAATCTACCAGATAGAGAAAGAATTGAGTATAAGGTAACATGATAAAAAGGATTTAAATTCAAGGATTTTAAGAGAAGATCATAAATGGAATATGAAATATTGAGAAAGGTTTAGGGGAAGCCCAAGTAATAAGATCCCGGATATGATCCCTCGAACGATAAACGCGAACGAAAGTTAAGCGACCCGTAAAACAAATAAGCGACCAAGAGACAAGCTTGTACAAGAAGCCAAGGATTGTGACATCATCAAACCACAAGACAAAGACATGTGGCAAATGGATGACATAAGAAAGGTGACATAAGCATGACAAGTGAGATTGTTTTGTTGGTTGATTTGTAGCCAAGCATTATTTACCATGCTAAATTCTAAACTAACCAAGCTAACAAAACACCACATAAATACACCAAGCAAGCAAAAAAATTCATTTCCTCTCTTTTCTTCATGAAGCTCTCGGCTTCTTTCTTAGAAAAAGGGAAGTCCAAGCTCCTCCACTTGCTAATTTACAAGGTAATTATCCTAGCTTCTCCTAGTTAAGTTACATACTTCCTAGGAATCTTAGCTTCAAAATCCTTTCCTAGCATTTCCTATAAATCATTCAAGAAGATGGTGAATAGTACTTTCTTGAAATTAATTTTTGTGTTCTTGATTTCTTTGAAAGATCAAGCTTGTAGGAGGTTAAATTAAGGCTTCCATGGGCATTCCAAGGATCTTTCATGGATTAAAAGCTTCAAGGAAGGTATAACTCTTCATGATCTTAGTCTTAAGTTTTGTTGTTTGGATTTCCTAATGTTTAGATGATGGGTTAGTGTAATGGGTGTGTAATCATGTTTAGAGCTTTATTTAGTAAGTGGTTTTGTTGCTTTTGGAGTTAGGAGTGATACTTGTTGGATTTAAAGTTCTTGGCCACATTTTTGACTTGGTTTAGATGAATAAGTTGAGATATTGAGTTATGGTTGAATGACATTGTATTGTGGTTGAATGATGGTGGAATGGTGATGATTGTAGGTTGTTTGTGAATTAAATTGGAGTTGTACGAAATTGGTAATCGCGTAAACATAGCCGTCGTAATGTCCGATTACCCTAGACTGTTTTTGTTCATAACATTAGGACCCTCGAACTCACTGTTAGATTTTGACCATTTCCATGAATAGATAGTTCATGTTACGAGCTTCATTTTGATATGTGGTTCGTTTGAATCCGATGTACGGTTTAGGAGAAACGACCGTTTTAAGTAACGGCGTTTCGCGACCGAACCATTACCCCTCGCCTTACTTTGAAACCTTGGTTAAGGACTTTAAATGACTAATTGGGGTATGAAACAATTATGTAAAGTGGACTAGGCAGTTGGTAGGGTATTCGCAAAAGCGTCGCCTTAAAATTCGTAACGGTTAATTTATTAAAAATGGTGGAGCTGAGGGTACTCGAACGACTTATGTGATTTGTTAAGCGTAGAAATGACCATAAGCAAACGTTAGGGTTCAATTGGTTAAATCCTAGTTTCTTAAACGACCGTGGTTTAATTCCGGCTTATGTTATTGTTCATAGGTTACCGGACCCACTCTAAGCTTAAGTCTACCCCCGGAGCAATCAGGCAAGTTTTCTACCCGTTATACTGTTGTGGTGATATATATATGTATATGCATTATCTTGTGATAGATGCATATTGGTTAATTAGCAAATTTTACGATATATTGAAGCATGCTGAGATGGTATATATATGCATGTCTGTTTCGTAATCTGGTTATCTATTTGTTGATTTCAATGCTTATAAGTTGCATAATACATATGCTAGAGATAAGCAGTAGTTGTGTATACCCTTAGGATGGGGGACCGAAAGGTGAACATTTTCTAAAACCGGGAGTCGATGTTCCCGAGTATATTATATATATATTTATATATATATATATTGATATAGTTTCAAAACTATTAATCGAATAAGGTTTATTCGATAGCTTTATTTTATTTAATGAATATTATTCTGAATATTCATTCGAGGATTTATGACTCCGCTTATTTATTTAATGAATATTACTTTGAATATTCATTCAAGGACTTATGACTCCGCTTATTTATTTAATGAATATTACTTTGAATATTCATTTGAGGACTTATGACTCCGCTTATTTATTTAATGAATATTACTTTGAATATTCATTCGAGAACTTATGACTTCGCTTATTTATTTAATGAATATTACTTTGAATATTCATTTGAGGACTTATGACTCCACTTATTTATTAAATAATATTCTTTATTTTATTAAAGAATAATGTTTCGATAATCAAACTTATTTTCGATTATTCAAATAAAGATAGTACTTTCGTATAAGTATATCTTTGGTTATTTAATATTCATTTCAAGTATGAGTTGTAAAAATTCTACTTCAAATTATTTATATAGAGATTATCCTTATGGGAATATTATTTAAATAATAATATTCAGATATTTTCTAATATATCGGGACTGATTTATTTCATTAAATCAGCATTACTCCAAATATTCTTAAAAATGTTTTCGAGTCTTCAAAATGATTTTTAAAAGTTAGAGCGGATCCCAAACTCATTTATATATTTAAAATCTTCCTTTCGAAGGGGATTTAAATACTCGCTTAAAACCTGAGGGATCCGGCTCAGTGGTGTATTTTACATTCGCAACGAGGTTGCTGTTTTGAGAAACATCTTGATTACTTGCCCATCGTTCGGGAAGTAAGTTCATCTATTTGAGTTGGCATAAGCAACATGGGCTCAGTGGGCGTCCATGAAAGTGTAAGTGGCTTAGTGGGATTCCATCGAACGCGTAAGTGGCTGAGTGGCAGTCCAGCATAAGGTCCTATTGCGGCCAGGGTGATGACCAGTGGGGAATTCGTCCATCTACTAGTAGAAAAGGTTACTTATTGGTATCTTTGCCTGATCAGCAAGATATCAGGTTTATGCCAAGGTTTTCTCCTTTCCAAATTCATTGGATATTACAACTCTATTTATAATTTTCATAATAGAGGTTTTCAAGGAGTGTATGAAATGTATATATATATAGGTGTGTATATATATATCAGGACTTAATGAAGTATCTCGTAACTTCATTATTTATAATGATATTTCAAATATTGAATCTATTCAAGTCTTATCTTGTAGTCTCATCAGTGTGATGAACTTTTGAAACTAATTATAACTTGAACGGTGGTAGTTCAAGTAGTATTTGGAAAAGATATAAGTATATTGGAGTATCTTGTAACTTCATCTTTTCAACTTATATCTGGTTAATAATTATCTTATGCATGACAAAGATTTTCACAAAAACGTTGAGACAAGGTTAGATATATGAGATCACCTTGCAACGATATTTTCATACAGTTATAAACTGGAACTCTATGTATATTATGCATGGAAGAGGACTTCCAAGATTTTGAAAAGTATATATATATACATATATACTGAATATTTTGCGACTTGGTCGCGTTAAGATATCAACTTGGTTCATTTCTTCTTAACCAAGACTTTCTTGAGTACTATGAGAATGCTCATATATTGTTATACATATTATTTTGGTGGGCTTGTTGCTCACCCTTGCTTTCTTCTTTCATCACACAACAACAGATAGACAAGATGAACAGGACCAAGCTCCCAATTTGCTAGCGGATAGGAAATGTTCCGCAGTTTCCTGTAGGCGTTGATGCCGTTGTAGCTGAGGTAGAAATTACCAATAGGCTAGGCTTTCAACTTCTGATGTATCAGACTTATGTATCTATATGAATTGTAATAATGGCAAAGAAATGTAAATTTATTCAGAAACCCTTTTAAGGTGTAACGGTTTATAATTGTGGAATAAAATGACTTATGTTATTTTTGGTATTCATCTCTGAGACTATAACTTGTGGTGCGTGTGTGTATATTGTGGGGTCACAGTAGGCAGTAGTTGGTTGACTGTTAAGATTAAGTATTGATAAGGGAAATGGAACTCGTGACAACCTGAAACCCCGACCCCGGATTTGGGGGTGTTACGGTTGTCCTTGATGAAGAACCTTTGCCTTGACCATGACCTCTACCCATTCCAGATTTTCCCTGGTCATCATTTCCATCATCCTTACCTTCAGTGATTGAATAGATTTGCATTTGGACTTAATTACTTTCTCCCCCTTTTTGGCATCAGCAGGTAGAAGAAGAGAGATAAGCAATTCTACTGAGGATTGGATATTATTGAGTTGAGTTTGCCGAGAAGCTTGATTCTTTAGAATTTCAGAAATTTGATCTTGTTGCTTCTCCTGAGTCTTTTTAATATACCCAATTCAGTCAAAGGCTGGCTTGAAAAATCTGTTCTTTTCCAATTTTATATTCATATCTTGCTGGATCAGAGATTCTTGAATTTTATTCACCTTGTCATTAGTTATTGAGCGTTGACCTTGAAGGTGCCTAGTACTCATTGCAGTAACTCTCTGATGTGCCTTGAAATCATCATTTATCAACATTTCATCTGCCTTAGCCAGGTGCTCAGCAAGAATTTTTTCAGTAGGAACAAAACTAACTGTGTTCCATTCCTTAGTCCACTCCTTTCCTCTAGGAGTTTCACTCCAAGGTACTGGTGCATCCTTTCTAACAGACTTCTTGATTAAATCAGCTTTGCATGGAGCTTGTTGAGGTCCATGTCCAGATGGACCAGCTGCATCAGCATCTATATTTGTAGCAGCTTCACCAGTAATTTTAGCATTATAAGCATCAGAACTTACAGAGCCTGCGGTATCAGCATCCTCTGATAAAATAACAGTATGTGAGGCTATAGAGGCGTCAACATCATCCTCTAAATTATGATCTGTAACTAAGTTCTGATCAACATCCAAATTTTGATGCCCACCTAAAATCTGGTTTTCATCATCCAGATTCAGAATTGGTGTTGTTGGAATATCTTCATTGAAATCAGCATCTAGAATTGGTGTCGTTGGTGGAGTGAGTTGAGTTGGTGGAGCTTCCAAGTACAGCACCTCAGGCACAATCAAGTTATGAATATCAATTTCAGCACTTGTACCTGGGTCTTCAACATGTATTGGATTAATGATAGGAGACATAGGAGGTGTAGACACTTGCTCTGGAATATCCTCTTGCTCTTGAATAGGAGACTTTTGAGCTGATTCAGCAGTAGGAAGTAATTCAATTACTATAGGTTCTGTTGGGATCAGAGATTCCTGACCCCCTTCCTTAGCTGCTTCTTCCAGAATTTCTTCAGAGTGTGATAATACACTTACAGCCCTCCTAACTCTTTGCTTTTTAAGTCTCTTTGCAGACTTAGAGACTTTGGGAGCTTCATCATCAGAATTTAGCTTTCTAAGCCTTTTTAGGGGCCTAGAACACCCAGTTTCAGTATCTTTCTGAGAAGAGATCTTCTCAGCTTCTACAACAACAGGTTTTGATATTGGAACCTGTTCCTCCAATGTTTTCTCAAATCATCAAAATTTATTATTGACCATTATTAAATCAAAACATTCATCACAGGATAAAATTTAAAATTGATGAAGTAAAGATTAACAAATTGCAATTAAAACATGCACAGTCACAGAATTTGAGAAACAAAGATCAATCTTGCAATTAAATAAAATATCATTCACATATCAGATGATTACATTTGATGAAATTTATCAATTACATGCAAAAAGTACAAGATAGACCTAATCTTAGAATCTTAACATCAACAGCCTTAGTCCTAGTCTAAGAAGACCTAATGACTAGCTTATTCTGCTGCTGACGAAGAGCACTGCAAGACGAATGATTCGTTCTTGCTGACGGAGAGCTTCTCTCCTTTCCTCTTCCAGACGATCACAATGGAGATGATAGTCTATATAAAAGAATAAGAGGTCTGTGTGAACCTCTTATGGAACTGAGTTTCAGATCTCTTCAGGAATGACAGTTACATGCCACTCATGTCGCCAATCATCACAACTCAACTCGATATTAAAAGTATCATAGTTCAGGAGCAAGTTGAAATGAACCATGTTTTTGATGAGTATGTAAAGAGAGTGAGTTTGTGAGAAAATAGGAGATGTATTGGCTGGAATGAATAGTTGGTTTAAATAACCAATAGAATACCAAGAGACGCAAGGAGTATTGAATAGTTATAGGTAAAAGTAATGATACCTTGTCTCCATAAACCAATGTGTAATTATAACAGTCATTAAGCGATCTAAAGCCAGAGTTAATGGGCACGGGAAATAATAACAATTACTGTGCACATGTAGGTTTTCAAGACATACACGCTAATCACTAACCCATAATGATTATGACTGATTTATCTCACTTAAACCAATATTCTGTAAAAATATGACCATTCAAGTAATGACAAAAAATAAACCAAGTAAATAATTACTGCCACGTCAGCATCAGAACTTGATTATTATCAGAATTTAAAAGTCATCAGAAGATATGGCTCCTTAACTCGAACAGTGAATGTTTATTTCTGTAATTCGTCACACAAGTACTGATATGAGTACATTAGAACTTAATCATCAGAACTTCCATCAGAACTTATCCTCAGAATTTATGTAACTGACACTAAGACTGTTCATCTAAAACAATATTTATCACCACAGTAATTTTCATCATTCATATGGAGTGTTTGTGTGTGCAATAAGCTAAATATCAGACAAAGAGTAAAGTCTGATTCACTTCAGTACATCTTAGAAATAAGGCATAACTAAGAACTTTGCTCAAAATCTGTCATTATTCTGAAGTCTACTATAGAATGGGTTCATGCATGAGTCCACCTCAACTATTTTGTGCTCATTTTATGCATCTTTTGAAATTCCTTTTTACAGTGGCTTCTCAGTATAAGTGAGTCACGACTACTTATCAGAATTTATGTTATTATCAGAGTATTTCTCCAGTAATCAGAGAATGTGAAAAGTCACCAAGAAAATTTTATTTTGCTTTTCTAATGCATTTTACTTAATACCAACAATGCACTTGGGTCTTCCCTTCCACATATATTTTTCTCTAGATCTCAAAGGAGTACCTGATATTTATTTATTTTCTTTTTCTTTTTCTTTTGATAAGTGAGGCTTATCAGCACTTAGTACATCCATCAGATTTACTAACATCAGAACTTAACAGATAAGAAGCACTATTCTAGTTTTTGACTTAGTAATAAGATACACAAAGTAAACATAACTAAGCTCAGTATCAGAATTTGCTTGTGCTAAAAGATTTCCACATAAATAATTACTTCAAACATGGGATCATCAGTATGTTAAGGACTACTAGGTCAGCATCTAGTACAGTTATCCTCATTGGATTGAATAGTCACACAAATATTTATATCACTATCAGAGTTTAGAAATTCACATCAGATAACAATCAGCACTTAGAAAATTTCAAATTTTAAGCACAGAATACACAAAGATAGTAATATCTGTAAATACTGATCATAAAGTCTGATGTATCAGAACATAAACTAAGCATATTTAAAGAAAGAACCTGAAACCATTCCAAGTTCATTTACCAATCTTGTAAAAGTAGCTTCACACAGTGGTTTTGTGAAGATATCTGCTAGTTGTTGATCTGTTGGAACAAAATGCAATTCCACTGTACCTTCCATCACATGCTCCCTTATGAAATGGTACCTAATGCTGATGTGCTTTATCATTGAGTGTTGAACTGGATTACCTGTCATAGCAATAGCACTTTAATTAGCACAGTAAATAGGGATTTTAGAATATGTTAACCCATAATCCAGTAACTGATTCTTCATCCAAAGAATCTGTGCACAACAGCTTCCTGCAGCAATGTACTCTACTTCTGCAGTTGATGTGGAAATTGACTTCTGTTTCTTGCAAAACCAAGAAACCAATCTTCCTCCAAGAAATTGGCAGCTTCCACTTGTGATTTTCCTGTCAATTTTGTATCCTGCAAAATCTGCATCTGAGTAACCTATTAGCTTAAAGTCTGATTCTCTAGGATACCACAATCCTAGATCAGTTGTACCCTTAAGATGCTTGAAAATTCTTTTTACAGCTGTTAAGTGAGGTTCTCTTGGATCTGCTTGAAATCTTGCACAAAGACAGGTAGCATACATGATATCAGGTCTACTTGCAGTTAGATAGAGTAGTGAGCCAATCATACCTTTGTAATCAGTAATATCCACTGATGTACCAGTATCCTTATCCAACTTTGTTGCAGTGGCCATAGGAGTGGACGCTCTTGAACAATCTTGCATTCCAAACTTCTTCAACAAATTTCTGGTGTACTTAGATTGACAAATAAAAGTTCCTTCTTCATTCTGCTTGACTTGAAGGCCCAGAAAATGGCTAAGTTCTCCCATCATACTCATTTGATATCTTGATTGTATTAGCTTGGCAAACCTTTTACAAAGTCTGTCATTTGTAGAACCAAAAATGATATCATCAACATATATCTGCACCAAAAGTAAGTCCTTTCCATGGTTGAGATAAAACAATGTTTTGTCAATAGTCCCTCTGTTAAATCCACTTTCCAGAAGAAACTGAGCTAATGTCTCATACCATGCTCTTGGAGCTTGCTTAAGGCCATAAAGTGTTTTATCAAGTCTGTAGATATGATGAGGAAATTTTGAATCTATAAAACCTGGAGGTTGTTCAACATATACTTCTTCTTCTTCTAATTCTCCATTAAGAAAAGCACTTTTTACATCCATTTGAAAGACTGTAAACTTTTTGTGAGCAGCATTAGCCAAAAATATCCTTATGGCTTCCAATCTAGCAACTGGTGCAAATGTTTCATCATAATCAATTCCCTCCTGTTGAGAGTATCCTTTTGCAACCAGCCTTGCTTTATTCCTTGTAATTATGCCATCACTATCAGTTTTATTTCTGAACACCCACTTTGTACCAACAACAGATCTGTTCTTTGGTCTTGGCACCAGGGTCCAGACTTTATTTCTTTCAAATTTATTTAACTCTTCCTGCATTGCTTGTACCCAATCAGCATCTTGAAGAGCTTCTTCCACTTTCTTTGGTTCAGTCTGAGAAAGAAAAGAGTGATAGAGATATTCATTTGATGTTCATGTTCTAGTTCTAATACCCGCTTCAGGATCTCCAATAATCAAGTCAGGTGTATGTGCTTTAGTCCACTTCCTTGCAGATGGAAGGTTATCTCTATAACTGGATGCTCCCCCATGATCCATGTTGTCTTCATCAACATTTACTGATGCTCCCCCTGAGGTTATGCTCTCTGAGTTGGATCCTTCAGAATTTGAGTTTCCAGAATTATCAGAACTTGGCCCATCAGAACTTGATGAATCAGAACTTGAAGAGCCTGTTCTAGATTATGATGCTTCTTGAGATGTGGTTGTATCTTCAATATGCTCCCCCTGCACAAGTGCATTTTCCTTTGGAGTAGTTACCATAGTTTCAATAACATCAGAGTTTAACCCATCAGAGTTGCAGTATCAGGATTTAGACTGTCAGGATTTACAGAATCAGAATTTAAAATTTCATTCTCAAATCTCAACTGATCATGATCATTGAAATCTTCAAGTCCAGTTTTCTTCTTATCATCAAAAGAGACATTGATAGATTCCATGACAACCCTTGTTCTTAAATTGTAGACTCTGAAGGCTTTTGTGGAAAGTGGATACCCAACAAAAATTCCTTCATCAGCTTTTAGATCAAATTTGGATAGCTGTTCAGGATGAGTCTTAAGAACAAAACACTTGCATCGAAATACATGAAAATACTTCAGATTTGGCTTTTGTTTCTTCACCATCTCATATGGTGTCTTTCCATGCTTGTTGATAAGTGTTGCATTCTGAGTAAAACAAGCAGTCTGCACAGCTTCAGCCCAAAAATAGATTGGTAACTTTGCTTCATCAAGCATAGTTCATGCAGCTTCAATAAGAGTTCTATTCTTTCTTTCAACAACTCCATTTTGTTGTGGAGTTCCAGGAGCAGAGAATTCCTGCTTCATTCCATGGTCTTTGCAGAACTCTTCTATAATCAAATTCTTGAACTCGGTGTCATTCCCACTTCTTATGATTTTCACAGAGTCTTTAACCAATTTATCCAGTTGTTTGACATGATCAATCAAGATATATGCAGTTTCACTTTTTGTGTGCAAGAAATACACCCATGTGTATCTGGTGAACTCAGCCACTATGACCATAGCATATTTCTTCTTTGCAATAGACATGACATTCACTGGACCAAATAGATCAACATGTAGTAGGTGATAAGGCTCAAGAATTGAAGATTCAATCTTGCTCTTGAATGAAGATTTTCTTTATTTTGCCTTTTGACAGGAATCACAAAGGCCATCAAAAGCAAAAACTAATTTGGAAGTCCTTTCACAAGAACTTTCTTGACTAGTTCATTTATATTGTTGAAATTTAAATGAGAGAGTTTCTTGTGCCAATTCCAGCTTTCTTCAATTGATGCTCTACTTAACAGACAACTTACAGAACCCTCAGTACTTGTTGAAAGCTTGGCTTCATAAATGTTACCATGCCTGTATCCTTTCAGAACAACTTTGCCTGAAGATTTGCTTATAACTTCACAGTGTTCTTCAAAGAAATCCACATGATAACCTCTGTCACAGATTTGACTAACACTCAGCAAATTGTGTTTAAGTCCTGAGATTATAGCTAATTTTTCAATGATGACATTCCCAAGATTGATATTGCCATATCCCAGAGTCGTTCCCATGTTGCCATCTCCATAAGAAACACCTGGGCCAGATTTTTCCACAAAATCTGATAGTAGGGCTTTATTTTCAGTCATATGTCCTGAACATCCACTGTCCAGAACTAGGATGTTTATCCTGGTGCCCTGCAATCACAAAGACCACTAGTGATTAGTTTTAAGGACCCAGACTTGCTTAGATCCTTTGGCCTTATTAAGTTTGTTAACATTTGCAGCGGATTTAGCATCAGAGTTTATGTTAACAGTTTTCTTATCAGAATTTACAATATCAGACTTTGCATCAGAACTTACACTAGAAGGAATAATGCTAACTTTCTTTAAAGAAGGTTTTATTTGATAATAATCATAGTACAAACTATGATATTCCTTACAAGTATAAATGGAATGCCATAAACCCACAATGAAAACAAGGATTTTGTGGCCTATATCTAACAGACTGACTCTTAACTCCTGATTTTGAAGGTAAGGAGTTTATGTTCTTATTCTTCCTGCAAAAAGAAGCTAGATGGTTAGAATTTCCACAATTATAACATTTCTTTCTAGGAGCATTAGTAACAGGCTTATAATCATTACTTTTATTCACACCTTCCTTTCCATTCTTATTTTCCTAGGTGGCTTTACCTTGTTTACATTTTTAACATCTTTCATCTTATACTTAAGCTGCTTCTTTGTCATTAAGCCTATGTTAACTTCAGTTGGCTTATCCTGTTTTGGTTTGTCAGAAGTTAATTTCTCTTTAACTTTTGATTTATCAATATCAGACTTTACAGCTACAGACTTAACAGGATTTACCTTTGGCTTTTGTTTAACAACTATAGGCTCAATTTCTACAGTTCCTTTATTATTCTTGTCATCTCCATAACCTAAGCCTTCTTTCCAATTTCCACTACTTAACAAATTCTGAGTTGTTCTTCCAGAGTTAGTCCAAGTCCTGATAATCTCTCTTTCCTTTTCTAACTCAGTTTTTAGAGATTCATTCATTTTAAGCACTACATCTCTAACATAGAAAGCATCATCTCTATCCTTCTGAGTTTGATGGAACATAACTAACTCTTTTTCTAGATAATCATTTCTCTTTTTATAAGCAAGATTTTTAGAAGTTAATCTTTCACATGTTAAAGTTTGATCTCTATAACTAATGAACATGGTTTTAAGATATCTTCTCAACTCAGTAATATCATCAGTATGAAAAGCATAAGTTGTTTGAGGTACCTTTAACTCAGCAGCTTCAGAACTGCTATCAGAATTTGCCATCAAGGCATAGTTCACCTCACTTTCAGAATCTGAAGTGTCTGTCCAGCTTTTCTTCTTTGTGACAAGTGCCTTGCCTTTGTCACTCTTCACTTTCTTGCAATCAGGAGATATGTGGCATTTCTCACCACAGTTGTAGCATTTGACATTTAAGTAATCTCCTCTGTCAGACTTTCCTCCTTTGCCTTCAGATTTTCTGAAACTTTTCTTATCAGAACTTGCACCTTTCCTGGAAAACTTCTTTCCCCTTCTGAATTTCCTGTATGCAATCTTTGTGATTCCTTTCACCATAAGAGCAACAGCTTCATCATCTCTTCATCAGGGTCCATCCAGATAGACTTTCAGTATCTGAATCCTCATCACTATCAGGACTTGATGACTCAGTATCAGACTTTGTGATGAGAGCCTTTCCTTTGCTTTTCTTTGAGACAGCCACTTTAGTGGATTCCTCCTCAGCCTTAAGAGAAACTGTCCTTGACTTTCTCCCATGCCTCTTGCTTCTTTGATCCATCTCAAGTTCATGAGTTTTGAGCATACCATAAATTTCATCAAGAGTAGTTTCATCAAGAGCATAGTTGTCTCTTATAGTTGTGGCCTTCAAATCCTAACTTTCAGGAAGAGCTAAAAGGAATTTAAGATTAGTATCTTTAAGATCATATTCCTTATCCACCAGTGACAGATCATTCAAGAGTTTGACAAATTTATTATATAAACTAGTTAATGACTCATCAGGTTTTGAGTCAAAGTGCTCATACTCTTGAGTGAGTATAGTCCTCCTGTTCTTCTTAATTGAATCAGTTCCCTGACATCTTTTCTCCAAGGCATCCCATATTTCCTTTGCAGTCTTGCAGTTAATTACCCTGTTTGACATGACATTATCAATGGCACTGTGCAGCAAATGTCTTACCTTTGCATCCTTTACAATGGATGAGATATCTTCAGCTGTATATTCACTTTTCTCCTTTGGTACAGTCTGTGCTAGCTGATCTGCAACTACAACAGAGAGCTTGGTTGGCTTATGTGGTCCTTCATTGATTCTATCAAGGTATTTTGGATCTGTAGCTTCCAGAAACATATACATCCTCACCTTCCATATGGGATACTCAGAAGGTTTCAGTATGGGAACCCTAATAGTCTCATATCGATTATAGATTTGAGTCTTTGGAGTTTCTTCAGTCTTAGTGGGCTTGGTTGGAGTTTGTACTTCTTCAGACATGATTATTTTTGGATTTTTACTGTATGTATGTTAACAGATTGTTCCGATACCACTTGTTAGGTCACACACACTGTAGAAAGGGGTTGAATACAGTGTTTACTACAATCAAATCGAATATAAGAACTCAAGTAACAATACACAAATTTTATTCAACATAATAAACTCTGTTACAAAGAACTGTTCTCTCTCAGTGATGAACAAATTATCACGAGAGCTGCTAGGGTTACAATGAATAATAATCTCGATTAAGATAACACATATAGTGTAAACCCTATGTCTGTGTTTATATACTACACAATTACAAGATAATCTTCTAATTGATATCGAATATAATTCTGCTTCCTAATATATATCAATCAGTTATCTTTTCTTCTAAGTATTCTATTCCTTATAGAATTCTTCTTCTTCATGCATATCTCTTCTTGTTTCAGTCTCGATCTTCTTTCCTTTCAATCAGCCGCCTTCCTTATCTGAAAGCCTTCTTAAGTCCTGATATTATCTCCTGATAAATATCTCCTGATAACTTAAATTCTGACAACTTAAGTTCTGATATCTTAAGTCCTGACTTCAGTATAAGTACTGATTTCCAGTTAAGTACTGATTTATCTTGTTAAGTAAGATCTGAAAACTAAACACAAATCATATTAGACATGACATCACAAATATATCTAACACAATTTATCTTAGTCTTGTTATTGTATAGGCATGTCTTGCATAACAAAGCCATCATGATTTCAAGCAATCAAATGTACATAGGTCATTATTAAAGCCATCTATGTTAGTGGAATAGAAGTTTATAATTAGACATAGCTCTACATAACATTAAATCATCCACAACAGATGGACCAAAAGTTATAAAATTTCATAGAGTTCCTGCTAGCCACGTATTTTTGGACCACCACCTAAAGTGTGAGACATCTGTGAACTAGAAGGACCAGTACCATCAATATCAGCATCATTATCATGATCACCATCTTCATGAGGGTCATCAGCATCATCTGCAATCGCCTTACCCTAATTTTATATACATATGAAATAGAAAACCATCGTTAAAACACAAACTACAAAATGATAACAAAAATAACCCTCTTGAGATAGAGAGTACAAGAATCAATATTCTATAAGAATTGGGTTTCTATGGATGCACAAAGAATTTATCATATGATTCAGTAGAACTTAAAAGTAAGAACAACTAACATTGACTAATTAACTTGGCCCGGTTTTGAAGGAAAAAAACTAAAGAACTTGGCACAATTTGATACGATAAGAAATTACTATCCACCAAGTCTATAGTATGTCAATGGTACTTTGTACTCAGCTGGTTTCAACCCCATATATGAGATATAACATTATAAAGTTAATTCAACTGATCAAGTTAATTAAAGCTCAAGGTTTGGTATTTTACAAAAACCATATATATTCAATGAGGGAAAGACTCTTTAAATGCAAAGAAGGAATCAGAAGTTTCTAGCAACATGCATAAAATATCATAAAAGTTAGTACCAGAATTTACCTTATTATTTTGTCCATTTTCTTGCACATGTCATTCAGCACTTCGATGATGACATGGATTAATTCTTGTTGGGTCTGCTCTGTGAGAGGGGTGATCCTGAGGCAACTCACCTTCACCATCTAATCACGTGCTAGCAAATGGACATCATCTGGACTAAGTGCAAATTCTTCCGGATGCTCCCGAGCATGGGTAATAGTCTTGTTCATAGCTCGCATGAAAAGATCATCACAAAGGCGCTCCATGGTAGACTGGCCACTGCCTCCTTCACCGACCCTCCGTGCAGAATGGGTATTGCCTATTTAAATATTTAACTCTCTTAAAAATTTAAATTGTATAATACTTATTGATGCAGATTCCATACTTATATATACCTAAGACATCACAAGCCCGAATACGTGGGTAGCCAAGGATTTTTTTCTTGCGAACACCACCAACAGCCTTCACCCACAGCTCCAAACTTGTCGTTGTGGGATCAATGTTCTTATCAGCACAAATCTTCTCAAAGCTATCCTATATAATAGATTATAGTAGACATATATATGTAAAATGTAAAAGCATATGTAACAACTTATCTCTATGTGTATTTTAGCAATTTAACTTGAAAAATAAAAATAAAATCATGTACCATAATGTTCTTTGCCTCGGGGGAAATCAAAACACCATTCTCAGGGAGTGAATGCAATTCCTTGAAGTGTACTAGGACCGAAGGTTCCTTTTTATTTTTAACCACATAGTCATGTACACAAAATTTTATTAAAGTTTTAAGCATAATATATAATTATATATTCCTCTTGACATGGCTTGGGCTTGATATTAAAATGTTCATCTTAACCATTAAGAGATGTTAGTCTACTTTAATTTATTTCAAGTGAAACTTCAAGAGGACGGTTAAAATAAGATATTCGTCGACGTCACTCAGATGAGTGGGATCCAGAAGTATAAGGGATTTTGACTTTTCTTCTACAACCTTTAGCAGCAACAGACCTCTTACGAAAGTGGTCGGTCCTCCACAATTCAAAAAACTTTTTCCAAACCCCCTCCCTCATATAAGCAGGCCTGTAGTTCTCATATGTACTCCTGTGTTCCCTAATTTTTTCGTCACCCCTTGTTTTTCACAATTGATGATTCTGCGAACATTATTTCGCATATTATGCATAATTGAATCACGAGCATTCTCGAGTAGCATAATTAGGATTAAACGCATAGTATCGCGGCAAGTAAAATGGATGAAAACAAACTAAAAAAAGCAGAATCTGCTATATGATCTTTTCTGAATATTCTTTTCCCCATCTTATTCACACATTTACACATTAAATGGGTGAGTTATTGTTATTCAGATCCTATATATATATATATATATATATATATTTAACTCATTTCAAACTCAGTTAGAACAAGATTTCACCATCCAAGATGCATCCGGTCAATATCCGTTTGTGATACGACATCCGCTCGCCATAACCTGCGCACAATAGCGAATAGTGTGTGAGATGCCGGTCCAGACTCTATCCTAAAATTACAAGAGTATTATTGAAAAATGAGAAGATTGTTAATAAAGTAGAAAAAAAAGTTTTAGTGAAATGTGAAGACATTTTTGAGGTGCACCAAATAAATTTATTTTTACATAAATTTTCTTGCCATGTTCTAGTCATGGCAACAAGACCAACGACTGCAATTATCAGGGCACTTCTTATTATGTTATGATTTATTATGTCACACGAAAACATATAATTTGGACATGAAAACTTAGGTAGCTAACTGATGATTCTTATTGTATTTTAGATAAATTTTAGATAATAAAGCAGTCTTATACTAATAACTACCCGTTGATTTAATGATTTTAATATAAAGTACTTACTCATTATGGAATAGTTATAGTCACAAGTAATGATGCATGAGTATGTGTTCACATTTGGGTATATATATAAACACATTTTATTCAAGAAATATAAATATATAAATTAGAAAAAAATTACATAATAATGAAAAAAATAGATTGCAAAATAATGCTTAAAAGAATGCTTACATTGATTGAAGATACGGTAATATAGCTAAAATAGTACAAAATAGTACAAAATAGATATTATGTAAAATTTGTTGAATGTGTAAGCAATTGTACTTTATTGGTATTAGTTAAAATGATTAGCTATATTTGAAAAAAAATTATTATTTTCAAATTTCAACAACTATATTAAATAATTATTTATAACATATATAGTTGTGTAGAAATTAATAATAACAAACTAATTATTTTTTTAGTGAATACAAGTGAAACTAAAATATTAAATTAATTAAAACATATTTAAGGATATTATTCTGATAATATAAACATCGGTATAATTAGTTAAAAGCATTACGTTTATATATTATAAAATATTTAACTAATTTTATAATTATATTAGTTTATTAATAATTTTAAAAATATAAAATATATATTAAAATTATTATATAAGTATTTAATAAATTTGATTAACAATGAAAAAATTTATAGTTTTTCATAAATTAATTTCACACTTCACATTACATAAAATTAAAATTTTATATATATATGTGTGATGACCAAATATATATACATCAATATGTCCTAGGTTAAAATGGGAGAATTCTTCATTTTAAGGAAAATAAAGCTGATTTTTGAGAGGAAAATGAGTAGAGTGAATGTAGATGATGTTTTTTCAATCAACAAATATAGAGTGTTTATTTATCTTCATCTAAAAATATACCTAAAATGTGTCTTTGTTGGAATTGTGTTTTTTTTACATATCATCTATATTTTTAAAATTATTGGTATCACTTAGATTTTATGATTTTTGTTATGAATAAAAAACTAAGGTTATTATTTGCTGTATTTATTACTAAGATTCGGGAGCTCAAGGCCTTTAATGGCTGCTCTCGTGTATCGTAGCTTAATTCTGCCTTTACGAGATGCCTACGTATCTCTGTGAATTAGAGAATCAAGCCAAAAAACGTAGTTCTGATTGGTGGGGGTGAGACCCCTTATATAGATGTTGGGAGTCCTTGAATTGGACTTGGTATAGGAGACTTGGTGGGCAAGTCTCATAATTAGAATGGACTTTGGAGTCCTAGATAGTAGGAAACTGATTCCTTATCCTTTTAGGTCCCCTTGAGGCTAATCTCTAAGGATTTATATCCTTATCGGGACTCTTCTCAACATCTGATTTTTCCCTTATTAATTAATTACGAAATTAATTAATAATCAGGGCTTTTGGGCCTTTTTTATTCCATCAGGCCTGATTTGGTCCATCAGTCTTAACCTTTCTGGTCTGAGTATCATATGTCTTTTTATTGGGCCTAGCAGCCCACAGCTTGTACAATTAATGCAGTATTTAATTATACAATCATAATTTATTTATCCCTATCATTTGCCCCCCAACTTTTGGGAAACATTGATTAGGTTTCGCAGAAGTTAAGTCTATTCGTTCCCTTACAGGGTTTCATTTTTCCGTAAAGTGTGGAGCGACCTACACATTTACAATGAATTTTTCCTTTTATTCAGGAATTATCTTAATTTCCAGGAATTTTTCCCTTATTTCCGGGATTTTTCCCTTATTTTCTGGATTTTTCTCTAATTTTCTGGGATTTTCCCTAATTTTCTGGAATTTTTCCCTAATTTTCTGGGATTTTCCCTAATTTTCTGGGACTTTTCCCTAATTTCCTGGGATTTTCCCTAATTTCTGGGATTTTTCCCTAATTTTCTGGGATTTTTCCCTAATTTTCCCTAATTTTCTGGAATTTTCAGATTTCCAGCCCTTTTTCGACCAGGATCCTAGTCGAAATTTCGACCTGGATCCTAGTCGAAAATAGGGTCAGCCTTGCCATCCTGGTCGAAGGAATTCGACTAGGATCCACGACCTGGAATTCGACCAGGATCCTAGTCGAAATTTCGACCTGGATCTAGGACCTGGAATTCGACCAGGATCCTAGTGGAATTTTCGACCTGGATCTAGGTCGAAAATTCCACCTTCTTTTTTTTTTTTTTTAGCTTCTTGTCATGAGCCTATCGACTAGGATTTCGACTAGGATTCTAGTCGATATTTCGACCTGAATCCTGTTCGAAAATTCTTTGGTTTTCTTGCTTCCTGGTCGAAGGATTTCGACTAGGATCCACGACCTGGAATTCGACCAGGATCCTAGTCGAACTTCGACCTGGGTTTTTAATCCCCATTTTTTGAAAGATGCTTGGTTTTATTCGACCTCATTCCTGGTCGAAGCTTCGACCTCAATTCAGTTCCGTTATTCCAGCTATTTTCGGGTGTCTGCTCGAAAGATTTCGGGCAGGATTCACGACCTGGAATTCGACCTGGATTCTGGTCTTTTTTACCCGCTATTTTCGGGTGTCTGCTCGAAAGATTTCGGGCAGGATTCACGACCTGGATTTCGACCTGGTTCCTGGTCTTCCACTAGCCTTCTTTATTTAGCTTTAATTTAGGGTATTGTATTTTCCAAATCCTAATTGGATTTGGGCCTGGCCTTTTTTGTTGGGCCTTATTAAATTTTACTGAGCCTCTATTATTGGGCTTTTCCAAATCTTATTGGGCCTCTTTTATTGGGCCTTTTCAAATCTTATTGGGCCTCTTTTATTAGGCCTTTTCAAATCTTGTTGGGCCTCTTTTCAAATCTTATTGGGCCTCTTTTATTGATCTGGGCTTAATACACCCTGTTAAGAATGCTCTAGAATTCCTTGGAATATTCTGGAATATTCTTTTTTCTGGGCTTTTTCTTATGGGCTTTTGTTCTCAATGGGCTTTTCGTCCCTTCAACTTCCTTTTCCTCTTATATAAAGGAATGGGGAAAAGCTATTACTCCTCACTCTCTCATTTCTTAGTTTTCTTCTTTTTCTTCCTGCTAAGATTCTCAGAGGAATAACAGCAAGTCGGAGCTCAAAGCCTTTTTCAAGAGCGCTTCTTCAGGTAAGATTCCTCCCTTTGCTTTTCGTGTCTATTTTTCCATTGTGTGCCACTTTAAGATAGCCTATTTACGTGCCCTTTACTTTCAGATGGATGACAAAAGAATGACTCGCTTGGCCAAGATGAACGTGGCTAGAAAGTCCAACAATTTTCCTATTCGATCGAGGTATACTTCCTTAATCGACATGATCAACACTCGAGGGGACGAGTATCCGTCTGATGCGCATCTGGACGCACACGATCATATCAGTGCTTTACGGGATCCCAAGGAGCTGGAAAAGTTGAGCAGCTGCTTCAAAATCAAGGAGCCTTTTAAGCTGGTTCTTGCGGGTCCGGCCGACAGGGCCTGTCAGTGGAAGAAGGACGCGTTATGCGTATATAGGGATACTCTAAGGGCAGGTATTAGACTCCCTTTTCATCCATTCATTCCTTTGCTATTGGCTGATGTGGGCATCAGCCCTTGCCAACTTCCCCCTAATTCCTGGAGGTTGATTCTGTGCTATCTGTCGCAATACGCCAAGCACAACGTCCCCACTTCTGTTGCTGTCTTCAGGAAGATTTTTCAGTTCAAAAACAGCCCTGATAAAAGTCCGGGTTGGGTTTCTATCAACCAGCGCCCCACTATCCCCCATATCGTGAATGGGAAGTCCATCCCTGACAACAACTTGGGGTGGAAGAAAGATTTTTTGTTTGTTATTTGGGAAGGTGGAGATTGGGGCTCCCTGTTTCGATCATCCTTTGGGCTGGCCGTGGACGGGAGCCCAAATGACATAACTTTGTCTGAGGAGGAGGCTAGAGGTTTCAACCTCCTTACGCAAGACAACGGTACTTCCCATTGTTGGGACCTTATCCGGGAGACCGTCCTGGTAGAACGCGGCCTTTCGCCCGTTAATAAGAAAAGTAAGTTCCCTTTCTTACCTCCTTTATTTCCTGTACTTTTATTTCATTGGTTTTCAATTGACTTTGTTTGTTGCAGTGGCTGAGAAGATTGAGGAGGCTACTAAGCCTAAGGACCTGGAGACAACCAGGATGAAGAGGGCTGGGAAGGTCTTTAAAGACCCTCGACTTGGTGATCGCTTCCCTGAGTTCCTCCTTCAGGCAATGGAGCCAAGCGAGGAAGGCCCCAGCCAAGTTTTGCGTACCAAGCAGAGGCCAGGGGCCTATTTTCAACCTGCCTGGGGGATCCGGGGCAAGGACTCAATCGTGGGCAGCACGGCGCTGTCCAAGGAATGGTCTAAGCATTCCATCTCCCCGGTGGACTATCAAGATTTTGTCCTTCAACAGGACTTAGAGGGGAATGAGCTATTTGGAGCCCAGGCTCTAGCGACGGTACGTCCTTTACTTATGCCCTTCGTACTTATCTTTCCATGTTTCTTTTCTGAACTTTCGCTGTTTCTCTTGCAGGCTAACGCCCATTTCTAGGGGGCAATTCACCAAGCTAAAGCTTGGAAGGTTGGCCTGGAAGATGCCAACAAGAAGTTGGAAGAGGCCAACCAAAAAATAGAGGCCCTTGAAGCTCAACTGGCCTCTTCCACTTCTGACCTGGAGACGGCCCGGGCCGAAAATGTCATTCTGAAGGCGCAGAAGGACAAAGCCTTTGATGGCTGGATGGACACCCAAGAATTCAAGGACTTGATGGTGGAGCATGATGCCCTTCTTCACCCAGTTAGCTATAAAGAGGGCTGGGATGCTGCTGTGGAGGCCATCCAGGATGAGTTTCCCGAGGTCCTTGAGCAGTCTCCCTTTCCTTGCCCTGTGCGGGTTCCAGAGCTTGGAGGGGTTACTGAGAAGCTTGCTGTTATAATCAAGGATGGAGAGGAGGAAGATTCTTCCGAAGAGGAGTTTGAGCCTGTCGCTAAGAAGGCCAGGGTGGAAGAGCCTCCAAAAGCAGCACCTCAACAGCCAGCATCTCCTGCAAAGGGAACTTCTACAGGGACTTCGGAGGGGACAACCGAGACGTCCGAAGAAACGACTGAGACTTCCGAGGAGACTTCGGATAGTGGTTCTGAGGAATCTCAGCCTTCCAAGGCCTAACTTTTTGTATATCTTCTTTTTGAACTTTATTCATATCTAAACTTGTTACCCTTCGGGGTTATATATTATATGTTGCTTTTCTTGCCTCTTTCTGTTTAACTTTACAATCTTAATACGCATTTGAACTTTAAACATCCTTAGATAGAAATAATTTCAAACTCTTTAATATGAAGTCTGGTTTTCCAAAACCTTACATAGCATGGGTTCGACCCTAATCAACAATAACTAGACAATGTAAATTCTACTGGAATATAAAATCCTATGCAAGCAAAGCTTCAAGGTGCTTTTAAACCTACTTGTCAATGACAAGTGAGAATCGTACTTCACCTATCTTACACGTAGTAAACCTTCAGGTTTTATGCGTGCCAGGTCCTCGGGACTTCAAAACCTTCCATAGTTTCCAGTTTGTAGGTTCCTCTACCCTGAACGCTCTTGACTCTGTACGGCCCTTCCCAATTCGGGGCAAGCTTTCCTTTCTGTCCAACACCAGAAGCCTCTATTTTTCTCAAGACTAGATCTCCTTGTTTAAAAAATCTCTCTTTAACCCTTAGGTTGTAATAGAATGAAGCCTTTTTCTGATATTCTACTATCTTTGCATGTGCCTCATCTCGCACTTCATCAATTAGATCCAGGGCTAACCTCTGCCCTTCCTCATTTTCTACAGCATTGAAAGTCTGAATCCTTGGAGAGGAATGCGATATCTCCACGGGAACTACTGCTTCTGCCCCATATGCCAACATGAAAGGAGTTGCTCCTATCGTGACTCTACAGGTAGTCCTATAGGCCCATAATATTGGAAGTATCTCATCCACCCAATTATTTCTTGACTTCTCAATCCTCTTTTTTAGTCCATCCAGGATTATCCGATTTGCTACCTCTGCTTGCCCATTGGCTTGCGGGTGAGCCACAGAGGTGAATCGTAACTCAATTTCATTTTCTTCACAATACTTCTTGAATTCCTCATTGTTGAATTGTGTTCCATTGTCAGTGACGAGGATACGGGGAATTCCATATCGGCACATAATGTTTTCCCACAGGAATTGTGCAACCTGCTTAGTTGTGATTTTGGCCAAGGGTTTGGCTTCGATCCACTTGGTGAAATAATCAATGGCTACAATCAGAAATTTTCTTTGTGTCGTGGCCATAGGAAAAGGCCCTAGAATATCCATCCCCCACATGGCAAAGGGGATAGGCGAGTTGATAGAGGTCAGCATCTCGGGGGGTTGTCTAACAACTGGTGCATGCTTCTGACAGCGATCACACTTCTTCACATATTCTTTGGCATCAGCCATCATTTCTGGCCAATAGAAGCCTAAACGAGTTATCTTATGAGCCAAGGCCCTGCCCCCCAAGTGTTGTCCACAAATACCTTCATGCACTTCTTCAAGAGCCAAGCGTGCCTCATCGGGCCTGAGACACCTCAAGTAGGGAACCACGAAAGATCTTTTGTAAAGAATCCCATCTATCAAAGAGTACCTTAGTGCCCGAACAGTTAACTTCCGTGCTTCAGTTGCATCACTTGGCAACCAGCCGGTCTGAATGTGAGCCTTGATGGGATCAATCCATGACGTCCCCAAGCCTATGGGAGCCACTAGCTTAACATCTATGCTTCGTGTCTTCAAAATACGGAAGTACACACTTCCTGAACTTTCTTCAATCTCAGACGAAGCGAACTTTGATAGCGCATCTGCCTTAACATTTTCTTCCCTTGGAATGTGTTCAACATGGCATTCATTAAATTGGGTCATCACAGCCCTTACTAGGCGGACATACTTAGCCATCGTATCATCCCTTGCCTCAAATTCTCCCATTTTCCTGGGATATGATCAGCTTCGAGTCTCCACGGACCTTTAAGTTTTTGACTCTAAGTGTCCCAGCTAGACCAAGGCCAGCTATCAGGGCTTCATACTCTGCCTCATTGTTTGTGGTTGGAAAATCTAGCTTCATAGCATACTCAATTAAGAACCCATCAGGGCTTTGCAAAACCAACCCTGCTCCACTGGAATTTGTTTTTGATGCTCCATCAAAATAGAGAACCCAATATTCTTTCTCCTTGTCATCTTTCTCTCTGTCCCCATTGTCGACTCCCTTGTCTTGAGGTATGGTATCTTCCTGCCCCCCGGCTTCTTGGTTGGGTATGGTACTGTTAGGTCACACTTTCACTGTAGAGGGGGTGAATACAGTGTTTATTACAATCAAATCAAACTTCAAGAACTTATGTAACAGAAAACAAACTTTATTGAAACAATAAACTCTGTTACAATCTGGAACTGTTATCTCTCAGTGATGAACAAAATATCACGAGAGCTGCTAGGGTTACAGTAAATAATATTCTCGATAATGATAACACTTATAGTGTAAACCCTATGTCTGTGTTTATATATTACAAAGTTACAAGATAATCGCTAATTGATATGGAATATAATTCTGCTTCCTAATATATATCAATCAGATATCTTTCCTTCCAAGTATTCCATTCTTTACGGAATTCCTTCTTCATGCATATCTCTTCTTATGTTTATCTTGATCTTCTTAACTTTAATCAGCTACTGTCCTTATCTGATCGTCCTTCAGCACTTAAGTTCTGATATCTATCTCCTGATGCTTATCTCCTGATAACATAAGTACTGATATCCCTTAAGTTCTGACGTCCAGTATAAGTACTGATCAGTTAAGTACTGATTTGTTCTGTTCAAATAAGATCTGAAATCTAAACATAAAACATATTAGCCATGACATTATCAAATATATCTAACAATCTCCCCCAACTTGTAAATTAGCAAAATATACAAGTTTAACAGATATTTGATGATGTCAAAAACATTAAGTACAAATGCATGAGAAATAGACAAGATAACTACAACTTACAGTCCTTAAAGCTTTTACCAATTCAACTTCTGATAACAACTTTAGTCTGTATACACATCAGAATTTAAGTAGTTGTAGATCTTTGACTTGGCTTCATCATTTTCTGATCTCTCTGATGTCAGGAGTTGTTCTGAGATAATTCTTCAACAAACATTTCTCAGCATATCTGAGTTCATCAATCATTCTCCGTTTGACATCTTTAAGCTCTGCAGTATCTTCACCAGTTTGAAATATTGCAGCTCTGAGATCATTAATCTTTGCTCTTCTCAACTCCCGATCTAGTCTTATGACATAAGCTTTGTTAGACTCTAGATTGAATTCAAGCCCCTTAATACCAAGATATGTTCTGATCTGTGCAGTATTAGGCTTCATATCAACAATATCACCATTGTGATTTCTGTACTTTGGAACATATATGCTGTCAGACTTAACAGAATAAAGTCTTTTCTGTCTCTGAATCTGTTCTTTCAAATAATTTGCAGCAGTCCTTGTCAATCTGTCATCCACTTGAAGTAAGAATAATACATGCTCCAATTCTTCAAAATACTTCAATGGAATGGCATTTTGTCTTATATGATAAACCCTACCATCTGTCATGAAATACAACAAGATGTGTTCCTTCAAGTAGGTATGGTAAACCATTTGTACAGATTCCAATTGATTCAATCTTTCAGGAGTTGCTCCAATTCCTGGTTCACACAAGGAAGTTGGATCATTGGTAGTGTTGTGTACTCTTCTTTCATCAGCACTTCCCAATCCAGTTTTATCTCTTGCTTCCTTTCCAGTAACTACTCTAGCTTCAAAACGACTTGCAGTAGTCTTCAAAGGTTGAGTTTGTTTTGCTTTAGTGAATCCTGGTAGGAGTGTATTTGATCTTCCTTCTGATATCAAGTTAACTTGAGCTGTGTCAGAGGTTACTTGCTTCTTTTGAATATCAGAACTTTTAATTTCTTGACTCTGAACAACTTGAGCTGTGTCAGAGGTTGTTTTAAGAACTTTTCTTGAAGTCAGAGCAAGATTATCTTTGTCATCAGTAATTTCTTCATCTTCAGGAGGTACATAGACTTTAACAGGTTCACCAACCTTTTCTTTACCCTTGGATCTTGGATCTATCTTTGGTTGTGATTTAGCAAATGTTGCTTCAGTTTGTGCCTTTTCTTTAATCACAATACCTTTCAGTTTTGGAAGTGACTTTTTACCAGAAGCTTCGGATTTAGATGTGACTTTCTCTGATTTAAGTCTAGCTTCTTCTTCCTTTAAACTTTCCAAGTCCATTCCTGGATTTTCTTGAAGAAATAACTGTCTTGACATTTCTTCATCAAGATCTAGAAGTTCATCAGAATTTATTCTTTTACCAGTATCAGAACTTAATATCTTCCCAGTATCAGAACTTATCCTGTGACTTGCAATTTCAGCATTTCTTGATGAGAATCTTTTACTTTGACTATGACCTCCACCCATTCCAGAGTTTCCTTGGTCATCTTTTTCATCATCCTTTCCTTGCAGTGTCTTGTCATCCTTGCATTTGGACTTAATCACTTTCTCCCCCTTTTTGGCATCAGCAGGAAGTAGAAGAGAGATAAGCAATTCCACTGAAGATTGGATTTCTGTCAGTTGTGATTGCTGAGAAGCTTGATTTTGCAGAATTTTATCAATCTGTGCTTGTTGGCGATCTTGAGTCTTCTCAATATAAGCAATCCTGTCCATAGATGGTTGAAAGAACTTTTTCTTATCAAGTTTCCAAACTTGTTCTTGTTTGGTAAAGTTCTCCTGAATCTTGTGTATTTCGGCATGAGTAGTTGAATGAAGACCTTGTAGATTTTTAGTACTCAATGCAGTGACACGAAGCTGAGCTTTGAAATCATCAGAATTTAACATTTCATCAGCTTTAGTAAAGTGCTCAGTAAGATGTAACGCAGATGGAATACATGAGACTGAGTTCCATTCCTTAGTCCACTCCTGTCCTGCAGGAGTTTCACTCCAAGGCACTGGTGGTTCCCCTGTAACATACTTCTTTACTAGTTCAGATTTTGAAAGAGGAATGTGTCCTGAAGGACCTGCTGCATCAGTATTTGCAGTTGGAGCAGCATCACCAGTATCTCCAGCATGTGCAGCATCAGAACTTATAGAATCAGCATCATCTGATATAATAGCAGTGTGAGTAGCAATGGAGGCGTCAGCATCCTCTAATTGCTGATCTGATGCTAAGTTCTGATCAACAGCCAAATCCTGATGCTCACCTAAAGTCTGATCATCAGTGTCTAGATTCAGAGAAGGTGACTTAGATAATTCCGGAGTTTTAATAGCATCAGTAACAGTTGTTGGCAAAAGATTTGTTGCTGTTGGAGCTTCTAAGAAAATTACTCCAGGCACAACTAAGTGTTGATCAGCATTATCAGCACTTGTGCCTTGATGACCAAGAGACACAGATGGGAAATTAGCCTTGTCAGATACAGTTTCCTGAGATTGAGTGGATGGAGAAGAAGTAACTGGAGCAAATTCTTTTTCTTGTGAGATCAGAGATTCCTGATCCCCTTCCTTAGCTGCTTCCTCATCATCATCTGAAACTGGCCTTTTTGCCCTCTGTTTCTTGTATGTCCTTGGTAATTTAGAGTCCTTGGAAGTGTCAGGAATTGTCATTTTTCTAAGCCTCTTGAGAAGCTTAGATCCTCCAAGTTCAGAATCCTTCTGAGAAATCTTTTTCTCAGCTGCAGTTACCACAGGTTCTGAAGAAAGAATCGGTTCCTCAGAATCTGAGTCATCTCTCAAGGTGATCCTCCTCTTCTTCTGAGGTGTGTGAGAAACAGTCTTTGTTCTCTTTGGCTTGGAAGATGTAGGTTTCACATAGGACTTGAGATATGTTCTGAGAGATGGTTGAGAGGTTTGAGGTGGCTGAGTAGAGATGGTAGGTGCTGATGAACCAGGTTCTGATGTTTGAACATCAGGATAAAGTGCAGTGTACTTAACAGGATCATAGGTGATTAAGGCTTGTTTGACAGATAAAGGTATTAAGAGGGGTCTTAACACAACCTTTTTATTATCAGAAGATAATAAATCAGTAAAAGCTCTCTTAGCTATTCTGAAAGATGGAATGAGATCACCAAAATTTTGGGGGGAATTACAACAAAAATTATAAATAAGCTGACAAAATCTTGCAAAATATACAGTATTGCGATCTTCTGTCATCCTATCCCCAATAGAACCCAAAACTGCACGTGCATAATCAAAATCAGTGTGATTTAGAAGTGCATACCCGATTTGTTGGCTGAATATGGGAATTGCATCAAAATTTGTACATTTGTTGGCGAAAGCTTTGGTAATGCAATCAAAGAAGAAACTCCATTCCCTCCGTATGAAGGATCTCTTCAACTGTCCAAGCTTGGTCAATGTCCCTTCATATCCCAGACTAACCATCATATTTTGAAGAACTGAGTCATCAACAGTAGAATAAACACAGTCCTCAGGAAGCTGTAATGCCTGTCTAACCGTAGACAGAGTCACAACATACTCATTTTCCCCTGATGAAAATATTAAACTTGGGGACCCGTGAGCACCACCATTGTCATATACTCCACTCCTCCAAAACTCCAGTACTTGAACCCCAGAAATTGATGTAGGCTCAGTTAGAGCAAACCCAATATCAGAACTTGTGAGAAAGTCTTGAATAAAATGAAATTCAGAGGGTGCCTCTGTAGTGTGTAGTATCGCAGAGAAGTTATTAGGAACAAACTTTGCTCCATCAAAGAGAATGTCCTTGGGTGCCATTATGTTTTGATAAGAAAACGGTAACCTGTAATGTGTTTGAGAAAATGCCTCTGAAAAGAAAATCGTCAGAAGATGAGAGAGTTTAAAAGTAAAGAGAGAGATAAAATATAATGGTAAATAAAAGATTTGACAATCTTTGCTCTCTTTTACTTATACACAAAAAGTAACCGTTGAGGACACATGGCAGACATGCATTTAAAAGTAGTGGGAAATACCTTGACACCTGTTTTACATAGAGAAAGCAAAAAGTAATGGGCAGGGTAAATAAGGAATAATTACCACCCACTTGCAGTTTTTCAAGGAAAAACAAACCGTTTCACTTACCTAGATTCCATTAATCAAGGTGAATCAGTTTTAATTTAAAATTGAAACTGTTCCCACTAATTTAAATATTTTACTCTGCAATATTAATATTCCGAGAAAAAAAACTGTGTGTGAGAATGAGTAAAATCAATCAGTTAAGTAAGTACTGATAAAACAGTATCAGAACTTAAAATCAGACACAATTTATACGATCATCAGAATATTTATCAGGATTTATCAATGCATATCAAAATTTCTCAGAGACAAGATCATAAGACTTAAAACAAATTCCATTAATATATCAAAATAATACATTGATGAAATTGAAATTACATCAGAACTTTTACATTCTTGTCCTAAGCTTCTAAATCTAACATCAACAGCCTTAGTCCTAGCTAAGAAGCCTGACAAAGCTGAGGATGAAGAAGAACAGGAAGAAGACGAGATTAAGTCATCTTCCTCTTCCTATCTTCGACAAACAAGATAGCGAGTCGAATGATTCGCTCTTGCTGACGGATAGCTTCCCGCCGTTCCGCCTCCAATCGATCAAGATGAAGCTGGTAGTCCATCTCGAAGAACAGAAGTTGGTTCAGCACCGCCTATGGGACAGAGCCCCATATCTCTTCAGGAATGGCAGTTACATGCCACTCCTGCTGCCAGTCGGCGCAGCTTAGCTCCATATGAAAATTTTGGTAATTCAAAAACATGTTGTATCGAACCATGATGCTTTTGAAAAAGAATATGAAGTTAAGATTGTGAGAAAAATTGATGAAAGGGCTAAAGTGAAGTGGCTGATTATATAGGCAAGAGAATGCCAGGAGACGCGAAGATATTTAATGCTGACAGATAGAGTTAAGTCTACCTCGTCTCCCTAGACTTGAAAAAGAATAATAGTCATTGGAAAAGGAATGTGCACATGTAACAAGAGTGAACTGTTCAAGGACGAGTGCCATTATGTTTTAACCATAGACTATTAATCTTCCACTTCAACATTTCGAAATTAATCTGAGACTGTTACCAAATTTTACTCACAGATAAGTCAAGTAAAGGGTTAGACTGAAAAATCAGAACTTAGACCTATACCAGAACTTAACAGTCATCAGAACATAATGTCTTAACTCGAACAAGGAATATCTATCTTAGTAAGTTTTCATACAAGTTCTGAGTTATAGTCTTCAGGACTTAATCATCAGACCATATAACTAGAACGTGTCCTCAGAATTTGTGCAAAGGGACACAGTGACTGTTTGTCTTAAAAGAACATAGACCACCACAAAAATTTCATCATTCATATGGAGTGATTTGTGTGTGCATTAAGCTAAATAACTAATAAAGAGTAAAGTCTGATCTACTTCAGTACATCTTAGAAATAAGTCATAATTAAAATTTTGCTAAAGAGCTGTCATTATCCTGAAACCTACTGATAAATGAGTTCATGCATGAGTCCACCTCAACTGTTTTTGTGCTAATTTTATGCATCTTTGAAATTCTCTTTTACAGTGGCTTCTCAGTGTAAGTGAGTCACGACTGCTTATCAGAATTTATGCTATTATCAGAGTATTTCTCCAGTAATCATAGAGTGTGAACAGTCACCAAGAAAAATATTTTGCTTTTCTAATGCATATTTACTTAATACCAGCTATGCACTTGGGTCGTCCCATTCACATTTTTACTCTAGATCTCAAAGGAGTACCTGATATTATTCTTTGATTCTTTTTCTTCTTCTTTTGATAAGTGAGGTTTATCAGCACTTAGTACATTCAGCAGTTTTACTAGAATCAGAACTTAAACAGATGAGTAGCATTATTCTAATTTGGGACTTAGTAATAAGATGAATAAAGTAAACTAAACTAAGCTCAAGTATCAGAATTTGCTTGTGTCATAAGATTTCCACAGAAATAATTACTTCTTTCATGGGATCATTTGTTTATTGAAGACTAGTAGGTCAGTATCTAGCACAATTATCCTCATAGGATTGAATGATTACTTAAACAGATATATCACTTATTAGATTTAAGAGATATGTATCAGACAACAGTCAGTACTTAAAAACATTTATCAATTAATGCACAGAATATACAAGGAGATTAATTCTGTAAATACTGATCATAAAGTCTGATAACAGAGAACAAGTTTAAGCAGATTTAGAGAAAGAACCTGAAATCATTCCAAGTTCATTTACCAATTTTGTAAAGGTAGCTTCACACAGTGGTTTTGTGAAGATATCTGCTACTTGTTGATCTGTGGGAACAAAATGCAATTCCACTGTACCTTCATCCACATGTTCCCTGATGAAATGATACCTGATGTTGATGTGCTTTGTCATAGAGTGTTGAACTGGATTACCTGTCATAGCAATAGCACTTTGATTATCACAGTAAATAGGGATTTTGAAATATGTTAACCCATAATCCAGTAACTGATTCTTCATCCAAAGAATCTGTGCACAGCAGCTTCCTGCAGCAATATACTCTGCTTCTGCAGTTGATATGGAAATTGACTTTTGTTTCTTGCTATACCAAGAAACCAACCTGCCTCCAAGAAATTGGCAGCTACCACTTGTGCTTTTCCTGTCAATTTTGCAACCTGCAAAATCTGCATCTGAGTAACCTATTAATTTAAAATCTGATTCTCTAGGATACCATAATCCTAGATCAGCTGTTCCTTTAAGATACTTAAAGATTCTTTTTACAGCTGTTAAGTGAGGTTCTCTTGGATCTGCTTGAAATCTTGCACAAAGACAGGTAGCAAACATGATATCTGGTCTACTAGCAGTTAGATAGAGAAGTGAGCCAATCATACCTCTGTAATCAGTAATATCTACTGAATTACCAGTATCCTTATCCAGTTTTGTTGCAGTGGCCATGGGAGTGGATGCACTTGAACAGTCTTGCATTCCAAATTTCTTCAGCAAGTTTCTGGTGTACTTAGATTGACAAATAAAAGTTCCTTCTTCACTCTGCTTGACTTGAAGGCCCAGAAAATAACTAAGTTCTCCCATCAAACTCATCTGATATCTTGACTGCATTAAGTTGGCAAACTTTTTGCAAAGTTTGTCATTTGGAGACCCAAAAATAATATCATCAACATAAATCTGAATCAAAAGTAAGTCCTTGCCATGGTTGAGATAGAACAGTGTTTTGTCAATAGTTCCTCTGTTGAATCCACTTTCCAGAAGAAACTGAGCTAAAGTCTCATACCATGCTCTAGGAGCTTGCTGAAGTCCATAAAGTGCTTTATCAAGCCTGTAGACATAATCTGGATGTTTGGAATCTACAAAGCCTGGAGGTTGTTCAACATATACTTCCTCTTCCAATTCTCCATTGAGAAAAGCACTTTTCACATCCATTTGAAAGACAGTAAACTTTTTGTGAGCAGCATAAGCCATGAATATCCTTATGGCTTCTAACCTAGCAACTGGCGCAAATGTTTCATCATAGTAAATTCCCTCCTGTTGAGAATATCCTTTTGCAACCAGCCTTGCCTTGTTCCTTACAATTATGCCATCACTGTCAGTTTTGTTTCTGAATACCCACTTTGTACCAACAATCGATCTATTCTTAGGTCTTGGCACTAAGGTCCAGACTTTGTTTCTTTCAAATTCATTCAACTCTTCCTGCATTGCTTGCACCCAATCAGCATCTTGAAGAGCTTCTTCCACTTTCTTTGGCTCAGACTGAGAGAGAAAAGAATTGTAAAGACATTCATTCGAAGTACCTGTTCTAGTTCTGACACCTGCCTCAGGATTTCCAATTATCAAATCAGGTGTATGTGATTTTGTCCACTTCCTTGCAGATGGAAGATTTTCTCTAGAACTGGATGCTCCCCCATGATTCATGCTGTCTTCGGTTTCATTTTCTGATGCTCCCCCTGAAACTATGCTCTCTGAGTTGGATCCTTCAGTATTTAGATTTTCAGTACTGTCAGTATTTGGCTTATCAGAACTTGACGAATCAGAATTTGAAGAGCCAGATGTATGTTCTGATGCTTCTTGAGATGTGATAATATCTTGAGTATGCTCCCCCTGCATTGGTGCATCTTCCTTTGACGTAGTCACCACAGTTTCAATAACATCAGAGTTTAATCCATCAGAATTTACAGTATCAGGACTTAGACTGTCAGGACTTGAGGTATCAGAATATGAATCTTCATTTTCAAATCTCAGCTGATCATGATCAATGCAATCTTCAAGTCCAGTGATCTTCTTGTCATCAAAAGAGACATTGATAGATTCCATGACCACTTTTGTTCTCAAATTATAGACTCTGAAGGCTTTTGTAGAAAGTGGATATCCAACAAAGATTCCCTCATCAGCTTTTAGATCAAACTTGGATAGCTGTTCAGGATGAGTCTTGAGAACAAAACACTTACATCCAAATACATGAAAGTATTTGAGATTTGGCTTCTTGTTCTTCACCATCTCATATGGTGTTTTTCCATGCTTGTTAATGAGTGTTGCATTTTGAGTAAAACAAGCAGTCTGCACAGCTTCAGCCCAGAAATAGGTTGGAAGCTTTGCTTCTTCAAGCATTGTTCGTGCAGCTTCAATGAGAGTTCTATTCTTCCTTTCAACAACTCCATTTTGCTGTGGAGTTCCAGGAGCAGAAAATTCCTGCTTTATTCCATGATTTTTGCAGAACTCTTCCATTATTAGATTCTTGAATTCAGTGCCATTATCACTCCTCAAAATTTTCACAGAATCTTTGATCAATTTATCCAGATGTTTGACATGATCAATCAGGATAGATGCAGTTTCACTTTTTGTGTGCAAGAAATACACCCATGTGTATCTGGTGAACTCATCTACTATGACCAACGCATATTTCTTCTTTGCAATAGACATGACATTCACTGGACCAAATAGATCAACATGAAGTAGATAATAAGGCTCAAGAATTGATGATTCAGTCTTGCTCTTGAACGAAGATTTTCTTTGTTTAGCCTTCTGACATGAGTCACAAAGACCATCAGGAACAAACACTGATTTTGGCAGTCCTCTCACAAGATCTTTCTTGATCAGTTCATTTATCTTGTTGAAGTTTAAATGAGAGAGTTTCTTGTGCCAATTCCAGCTTTCTTCAGTTGAGGCTCTACTCACTAAACAGATTGCAGAACCATCAGAACTTGTTGAAAGCTTAGCTTCATAAATGTTACCACGCCTGAATCCCTTCAGAACAATTTTTTCTTTAGATTTACTAACTATTTCACAATGTTCTGCAAAGAAATCAACATGATAACCTCTGTCACAGATTTGACTTATACTCAGTAAGTTGTGTTTAAGTCCTGAGACCAGAGCTACATCTTTAATGATGACATTCCCAAGATTGATATTGCCATATCCCAAAGTTTTTCCAATGTTGCCATCTCCATAAGAAACACTTGGGCCAGCTTTCTCCACAAAGTCTGATAGCAGGGCCTTATTTCCAGTCATATGTCCTGAACATCCACTGTCCAGAACTAAAATATTTTTCCTGTTGCCCTTTGTTTCAGCAGCTTCAGAACTGCTCTCAGAACTTGGTTTATCAGCATTTACCATCAATGCATAGTTCTCCTCACTTTCAGAGTCTGAGGTGTCTGTCCAGCTTTTCTGCTTTGTGACAAGAGCTTTGCCTTTGTCACTCTTGGTCTTCTTGCAATCAGGAGATATGTGGCCTTTTTCACCACAATTATAACATTTAACATTAGCGTAATCTCCTCTGTCAGACTTTCCTCCTCTTCCTTCAGATCTTCTGAAATTCTTCTTATCAGAACTTATGCCTTTCCTGGAAAACTTCTTTCCCTTCCTGAACTTCCTGTATGCAATCTTTGTGATTCCCTTCACCATAAGAGCACACAGCTTCATCATCTCCTCATCAGCATCAGTTTCAGGCAAGCTTTCAGAATCTGAGTCATCATCACTCTCAGAACTTGATGACTCAGTATCAGACTTTATGATAAGAGCTTTACCCTTGTCTTTCTTTGAGGAAGGTGGTTTGGGGGATTCCTCTTCAGCCTTGAGAGCAACCGTCCTTGACTTTCCTCCTTTCCTCTTGCTTCTTTGTTCCATCTCAAGTTCATGAGTCTTGAGCATTCCATAGATTTCATCAAGAGTTGTTTCATCAAGATTGTAGTTGTCTCTTATTATTGTTGCCTTCAAATCCCAACATTCAGGAAGAGCTAACAGGAATTTAAGGTTTGTATCTTCAAGATCATACTCCTTATTAACCAATGACAAGTCATTCAAGAGTTTGACAAATCTATCATATACATCAGTCAATGACTCATTAGTCCTAGAGTCAAAGTGTTCATACTCTTGAGTGAGTATTGTCTTCCTGTTCTTCTTAACTGTTTCAGTTCCTTGACACCTTGTCTCCAGTGCATCCCATATCTCCTTAGCAGTCTTGCAGTTGATTACCCTGTTTGACATTACATTATCAATGGCACTATGCAATAAGTGTCGTACCTTGGCATCCTTAGCAATAGATGCTATATCTTCAGCAGTGTAATCACTCTTTTCCTTTGGTACGGTCTTTGCTGCTTCACCTGCAACTACAACAGCGAGCTTGGTAGGTTTGTGAGGCCCTTCCTTGATTCTATCAAGGTATTCTGGATCTGTTGCTTCCAGAAACATGGTCATCCTTACCTTCCATATGGGATATTCAGATGGTCTCAATATGGGAACTCTGATAGTCTCATATCGACTCTGAGTTGATGTCTTTGATGATTCCTCAGTTTTGGTAGGCTTAGTTGGAGTTTCTGTGTCAGACATGATTGTGTTTGGATCTTTAACTGTATGTGTGTTAACAGAAGGCTCTGATACCACTTGTTAGGTCACACTTTCACTGTAGAGGGGGTGAATACAGTGTTTATTACAATCAAATCAAACTTCAAGAACTTATGTAACAGAAAACAAACTTTATTGAAACAATAAACTCTGTTACAATCTGGAACTGTTATCTCTCAGTGATGAACAAAATATCACGAGAGCTGCTAGGGTTACAGTAAATAATATTCTCGATAATGATAACACTTATAGTGTAAACCCTATGTCTGTGTTTATATATTACACAGTTACAAGATAATCGCTAATTGATATGGAATATAATTCTGCTTCCTAATATATATCAATCAGATATCTTTCCTTCCAAGTATTCCATTCTTTACGGAATTCCTTCTTCATGCATATCTCTTCTTATGTTTATCTTGATCTTCTTAACTTTAATCAGCTACTGTCCTTATCTGATCGTCCTTCAGCACTTAAGTTCTGATATCTATCTCCTGATGCTTATCTCCTGATAACATAAGTACTGATATCCCTTAAGTTCTGACGTCCAGTATAAGTACTGATCAGTTAAGTACTGATTTGTTCTGTTCAAATAAGATCTGAAATATAAACATAAAACATATTAGCCATGACATTATCAAATATATCTAACAGGTACATTCCACCACGAAGTCAGCTAGTGCCTGGGCTTTTATAGCCGTACGTGGCTTATACTTGAGATCAAACTCTCCCAACTCTATTGCCCACTTAATTAGTCTCCCACTTGCCTTGGGACTGTGAATGATATTTCTCAGTGGCTGATTTGTTAGCACTTCAATCTGGTGAGCTTGAAAATAAGGACGCAGCTTTCTTGAAGCCATTACCAAGGCTAAAGCGAATTTCTCTATAGTTGAATAATTCAACTCAGCATCATGCAAAATTTTGCTGACATAGTATACGGGTTTCTGGACTTTCAGTTCTTCCTTAACCAACACCGCGCTCAAGGCGCTCTCTGAAACAGCCAAGTACAAGAATAAAATTTCACTCAGAACTGGCTTGGCCAACAACGGGGCCTGGGCCATATACTTCTTTAACTCTTCAAATGCCTTCTGGTTTTCTTCATTCCATACAAAGTCTTTGATGCTCTTTAGCGATTTGAAGAACGACAAACACTTGTCCCCCGACTTGGAGATGAATCGTCCTAGCGCAGCAACCCTTCCTGTAAGCTTCTGAACATCCTTAATAGTTTTTGGTGGTTCCATGTCCAGGATCGCCTTTATCTTATCCGGGTTAGCCTCAATTCCCCTCTTTGAGACCATCAGTCCCAAGAATTTTCCAGATCCTACTCCGAAAGCACACTTCGTCGGATTCAACATCATCTTGTGGTACCTCAGGACCTCAAAAGCTTCCCTTAAATGGGCTATATGATCAATCTTTACTAGACTCTTGACTAACATGTCATCAACATAGACTTCCATAGTCTTACCAATAAGATCCTTAAAAATTCTATTCACCAACCTTTGATAGGTGGCTCCTGCATTCTTGAGACCAAACGACATAACAAGATAATAATAAACACCAAAGTCAGTGATAAATGATACCTTTGGAATGTCATCCTTATGCATTTTGATCTGGTTGTATCCGCTAAACCCATCCATGAAACTCAGCATCTCATGTCCAGCAGTGGCATCAATAAAAGTATCAATTCTAGGTAGCGGAAAACAGTCTTTGGGGCATGCATCATTCAGATCAGTGAAGTCTATACACATCCTCCACTTTCCATTAGCCTTCTTCACCATTACAGGGTTTGCTAACCACTCCGGAAATTGAATCTCCTCAATGAAACCAGCCTCTAAGAGCTTTTCCACTTCTTGCTTTATAGCCTCTTATCTTTCCGGAGCAAAATTTCTTTTCTTTTGTTTCACTGTCTTCCAGCTTGGATCTACGTTTAGCTTGTGAGTAATTAACTCCGGGTCTATGCCTGGCATATCAGCTGCTGACCATGCAAACACATCACTATTTTCTTGCAAAAATTTCACTAACTTCCCTCTAAAGGGCTCCTCTAATGTGGCTCCAATGAAAGTCGTCCTCTCAGGATTCTCGGGGTCTAAAGGAACCGAAACCAATTCTTCTGCTGGCCTTCCTCTATTCTCATCATTTTCTCGAACATCCATATCTTCAATAGGAAGAACCTGCCCCCCGATTCCATCTGCCCTCAAAGAGGCCACATAACAGCTTCTAGCCATTTTTTGATCTCCTCTCTCTTCTCCAATCCCGTTTCGGGTGGGAAACTTCATGACTGAATGGTAGGAAGAGGGGACTGCCTTGAAGGCATGTATCCCTGTTCTCCCCATGATAGCATTATAAGTTGAACTAGCCTTTACCACCACGAAATCCAGCATCTGTGTTGCTTGCCTTGGCTCCGTACCTATGGTGGTTGGCAATTTGATTATCCCTTCCACAGGACATTCTACTCCAGTAAATCCATATATCGGCATGTCGGTTGGTGTCAACTGAAAGTCGTTATACCCCATCCTTAGAAAGGTGTCGTGGAGCAAGATATCCACAGAAGCACCATTATCCACAAGGACCCTCTTAACCGGGCTATTTCCTATTATTGGTGTTATGACCAGCGGGTCGTCATGGGGAAACTTCACACCCTCTAGGTCGGAATCATCAAAAGCCAATGTTACTTCTGTCCTGGCCCTCTTCGGGGCTTTTCCAACAATATGCATAACCTCTCTAGTATATGCCTTTCTGGAATTTTTGGACAATCCAGCAGCAGTTGGACCTCCAAAGATCGTGTTTATCACAGGCCCTCGAGGTCTCGGCCCTCCATAAATGGTGTTTATAACTGGTCCTCTAGGCTGGGGGTTTCGTCCCTGATCGTCTTGGTCCCTCCTACGATCCTCAAAGTTCTTCCTTCCATTATTATTCCTATCCCCTCCTTCTCCAGTGTATTTGTTCAATCTTCCTTTTCGAATGAGGAACTCAATTTCATCTTTCAATTGCCTACACTCATCGGTGTCATGGCCAACATCTTTGTGAAACCTGCAATACTTGCTCTTATCTAGCTTGGCGGGATCAGCCTTCAAGGGCTTAGGCCAGCAAACATCTCTGTCTTTCTCAATCTCCATCAAAATCTGACTTCTAGGAGCATTAAGCTTAGCGTATTCAGTGAACTTTTGCCCAGGTCCTCCCTTCTTGGGGGTTGAATCAGGGTTTTGTTCGGTTCTAGGATATTTGTCCTTTGCAATATATTCTAAATCAGTTTTTCGCTTCTTGCCTCCAGTGGGCTCATTACTTACTACGATATTCCTCATGCTTTCTTCAACCTTGATATATTTCCCTGTCCTCTCTTGGAGTTGCAACATGTTTTCAGGGGGACGTTTGGCCAAGGACATCTTGAAAAACTCATCCCTGGTTCCTTGTTGTAGTGCTATCATGGCTACCTTATCATCAAGGTCTGGGACTTTTAAAGCCTCTTTTGTAAAACGATTCAGGTAATCTCTCAAGGATTCCTTAGCTCCCTGCACAAGACTCATAAGGGATGCTGAACTTTTCTCATGGACTCTTCCACTGATGAATTGCTTAATAAAAGCCTGACTTAATTCTCTGAACGATCCAATAGAATTTGGGGGCAGGCGACTGTACCATCTTTGAGCCATACCCGACAGGGTTTGAGGGAAGGCCCGATACTTTATAGCATCATTCACGGGTTGCAGCAGCAGTGCATTAGAGAATGTCCTAACATGATTAGCGGGGTCTCCCGTGCCATCATAGGCTTTGATAGTGGGCATCTTGAATTTCCTTGAGATATGGGCATTCATTATCTCTTCTGTGAAGGGTGGAGTTGGATCATCAGGATCTCCAAGGGGAAGGAGATTGCTTGGATCAGTTCTTGGGACAACAACCCTTCTTCTTACTGGACCATCCAGGTCTATGACAGGAGGAGGATTTCTCCCCCTAGGAGGTATCTGGGGTCTGGTGGCCTGGTGAGCCTCCAAATCACGCCTCAGCCTTTGGATTTCAGCCTCATGAGCCCTGATCCTTTCCTGCACTTCTTGGGGATTCGCCCCTGGGGTGCTTTGGGGGCGTTGCCTTCCATCGGCCATTGGCTCTTTTCCAGGACGCCTCCTTCTCGGGGCCACTTCATCATCCGAAGATTCAGAGTCTCTCTCAGTATAAGGACCAGAAAATTCCTGATCCTCAGGATTAGGACCCAAACCTCGTATATAGGGGGTGACTGCCCTCGTGCTTCGCCTCGCCCAGCATATCCGCTTCCTCCAACCTCAGGGCGAAGGGGCATCCCATAAGGGGGGTTAGTAGTAACAACAGTTGAATATTCATACCCGACGGGTCGAAAATTCACAGGTATATGTACTTGTTGAACTTGATGATTCGTACCTTGAATAGTCGGGGGAGTTGTCCCTTGTGGCTGAGGATGAGTTGCCCCTGTCTGGGCTTCCCCCTGAGTAGATGCATAAGTTGAATGGGGAGGAACCTCCACGGTTGATGAAATCACCTGGGTTGTCTCTGATGGTGTTCCTTCCTCTAGAGCTCCAATTGTTCTCCGTGTTCTCGCCATGGTTGTTGTTGCGTTTCCCACAGACGGCGCCAAATGTTATGAATAAAAAACTAAGGTTATTATTTGCTGTATTTATTACTAAGATTCGGGAGCTCAAGGCCTTTAATGGCTGCTCTCGTGTATCGTAGCTTAATTCTGCCTTTACGAGATGCCTACGTATCTCTGTGAATTAGAGAATCAAGCCAAAAAACGTAGTTCTGATTGATGGGGATGAGACCCCTTATATAAATGTTGGGAGTCCTTGAATTGGACTTGGTATAGGAGACTTGGTGGGCAAGTCTCATAATTAGAATGGACTTTGGAGTCCTAGATAGTAGGAAACTGATTCCTTATCATTTTAGGTCCCCTTGAGGCTAATCTCTAAGGATTTATATCCTTATCGGGACTCTTCTCAACATCTGATTTTTCCCTTATTAATTAATTACGAAATTAATTAATAATCAGGGCTTTTGGGCCTTTTTTATTCCATCAGACCTGATTTGGTCCATCAGTCTTAACCTTTCTGGTCTGAGTATCATATGACTTTTTATTGGGCCTAGCAGCCCACAGCTTGTACAATTAATGCAGTATTTAATTATACAATCATAATTTATTTATCCCTATCAATTTTATTGCTCAAAGAGCTAGAAGAAAGAAATTTTGATAAGCAGGGCAATGGGAAGTCAGCGAGTAAAAGTAAAGTTACTTTCCTAGATAAATTGATTCAGTCATACCGTCAAAAGTATAATTTGATTTATAATTCAAAAACTGGATTATAATTATTAAATATATAAATTTTTGACGGATGGTTGTATGTGTCACAACGTAAGTCCTTCAAAATTTTGGGTCAAAAAATAATAATAATAAACTAATGAGCGTCAAAAAATAATAATAAAATAAAAATATTTGGACTGCCCCTGTCCGTCAAAAGTTAGAGTTCCAAAATTGAAATTCCCTCATAATTTTCTTGCTTATGTATATTCCGACAAAAAATTGCTGTAAAAAAGGGCAGATATGTTATAATCATATACGATCTACAAATATATATTTGTTCACATATGATATCGTTTTCGATCTTGCTTACTCTTGAGTTGTTCATCACTTTTTACGTATGTCTACCAACTTTTGTTTAGAATTTTTTATTTCCATTTGAACCAATCACTCTATAACTGGATATTACAATTTTTTTTAACTACAATGAATTGCTACATTAAAATTAATTGCCGACAGATTTATTCATTTTAAGGTATTTGAAAATTATCAACTTGAATTACATTGGTATAAATAATTTTCATTTCTTAAGCCGAATGAATATCTTAGGTTGTCTTACATGGTACTTTGGTCGATTGAGTTTGCAGTTATTATAATCCAAATTGATTTTTAGTTGACCATGTTTAGAATTAAAATTTTAAGAATATCTGGGGGATATAGAAAACAAATAATGAAAAAGTAGTATAAAAACGGAACAAGGTGTTGTTTACATGATGCAGTATGAAATTCTTGGAGTCATCTATCCCTAGGACGTTCCCTCTATATTTTGCGCTTTCTGAAAAAGAGGTGCATACATTTCTTTACATGTACTAATTATCTATACACACATATATATATATATTGCACATGCATATTTATTTATCATCTTGTTTGCTTAGTTGACTGTTCTATTTTGGTTGTTAGTAATAATATGGTAGGAAGCGTTGAATCTGCAATGTCACTGAAATGGAATGGTTATATGAAGGAGGTAGGGGAGAAACTGAATCTAACCACAAGGGATGAGTAGGAGGAGGAGAGGAAAGAGATTGTGACGGGGAAGCTGAATGCGCATGTCAGGTGTCTGTCAATTACAGATGAAGATAATTAGGATGCTTATATGACTGATGTCTTAGCTCAATACCAGAAGAATCTTGTTGAACGAACTAACAACCAATTAGGTGGTTGTTGTGCTTGTGCATGCATTTTTTTTTTATCTTATTTGATTTGCATGAATTTGTTGAAACAGTGTGTTTGCATGTGGCAAACATTAAGTTATTCTCGTACAATTATATCTGCTATCACGTAAATTTTTGTTTCATGTCACGTATATATATTTGTAGTTCATTAATGGTGTGTACCCATGAGTTATAAGTTTATAAGGTACCACCTCTATTATATCTAAGCAATCCTGCCTTGAATATATTGTAGGTTATCCGGTTAACCATGATTACGATTATGGTGCCCTTTGGCAGTTCCAACATTTTTCTATCAATAACTTGGGTGATCCGTTTATAGATAGCACTTATGCTGTCCATTCAAGGCAGTTTGAGATTGGTGTTCTAGATTGGTTTGCTCGATTATGGGAAATTGAGAGAGAAGAATACTGGGGTTATGTTAAAAGTTGCGGTACCCAAAAGAAATCTTCATGGAATCCTAGTTGGGTAAGCACTTTCCAGACTTTTGCCGTTCTATTCTTTAATTACAGAATTGTCTTCAGATGAAAATTATTTTTGAATGTGCAGAAGAGAAGTGTTTGCTGATGGAATTTTGTATGCATCGGAAGACTCGCATTACTCGGTCTTTAGAGCAGCACGCATGTATAGGATGGAAAGCGTCAAGGTTAAAACTCTACTAAGTGGCCAGATTGATTGTGCAGATTTCAAGTCTCGACTACTTATGAACAAAGGCAGACCAGCTATCGTCAATGTTAATATAGGTACTTGGGTTTTCCCCTTATTATTAGACTGCTGATTGCACCCACACCTGTATAAGAACTTACAATGACATGGTAATAATTTGTCATCCTTGCATTGCAGGAACAACTGTCAAAGGAGCTGTTGATGATCTTGATCTTGCCATACAGACCCTTGAAGAATGTGGGTTATCTGATGACAAATTTTATATTCACCGCGATGGAGCATTATTTGGGCTCATGATCCCCTTTGTTGATTCTGTAAGTGATTTGTGCCTAATACTTGCAACAAACTAATTGTAAAGAGCCTTCAGCCTTGGTTTTTTTTAAACTGTAGACCCAGGAAACGCGTAAATAAATTTTCCATGAAAATCATGATATTTTCTTTTCTCCATAGTCCAGAAAAATAGTAAGACTTTCGAATCCAATTGCGTGTATAATATTGAAGTAGTCTCATTTCCACTCATGAATGAGAATGCTTTAGCTTAACCTCACACACTACCATTCCATGTGTTGATTTCTAAACTGCTGAGCAATCCTTCTAATCAACAGGCCACCAAGGTTAGTTTCAAGAAGCCCATTGGAAGTGTCAGTGTGTCTGTCCACAAGTTTGGTGGATGTCCTATGCCTTGTGAAATCCAGATCACGAGGATGAAGCACATAAATGCACTCGCGAACAATGTTGATTACATAGCCACAAGGGATGCAACAATCATGGGAAGCCGGAATGGTCACTATCCTATTTTCCTGTGGTACACACTTAACAAAAAAGGTTACAAAGGGTTGGACAAGGGGTCAAAAGGTGATGAAATTATAAAAACAAAGATTGATATGTAAAAATATGAGTGTCTCCATGGACTACATTGTGTTCTCTCTGCTTATAATTCTAACCGAGTACATACAAATATTTAAAGGATGGACCAACTATTGAGTTAGCTAAAATCATGCAACTACTTCCTACAAATACTCTAACACCCCCACTTATTGAGAACTCTTCCTAATATTACTGAAACAAACAAATGACCTATTCTACCTGCTACGTGGTTTACATGATTCAGCAGTAACACAAATAAATAAAACTTAATACAAATATTATTATCAAAAAACAAGTTTTAGATTAAATCCCAACAAAAGGTGCCTTAGAAATGCTCATTACTTGAAAGACCGTCTTAAAGAAGCCGAAATCAGTGCAATGCTTAATGAGGTGAGTACAACAGTTGTGTTTGAAAGACCCCGGGATGAGGAGTTTGTTCGTAGGTGGCAGCTTGTATGTTTGAGAAATATGTGTCATATTGTTGTGATGCCTAATGTCACGATTGATAGGCTGGATGGTTTCGTGAAGGAACTAACTGAAAAGCGCTCGACCTGGTATCAAGATCAAAAAGTTGAGCCCCCTTGTCTTGCAGTTGATATAGGGAAAGGGAACTGTACATGTGCTCTTTGCAACTAATCTATCAAATTTGCTTGAATTTCAGTTACTAGTTGTTAAACTATTGTTGTTAAAACTGCAACTTTGCTCACATAACTCATGGAGCATAGTATTCCCAAAACTCAATATAAAGTTGGTAGCTATGTGATATGTAATGGATAATGAAATATGCTTCTGGAAGATGTTGTAAATATTTTATGAGTTTCACCTTGTTATGGACTGTCCCTATACCAGGGTGCTGGTGCGGAGCATCTCCTGGCTCATAATAAAAAATTGGTAGGATCTCATCAAAGGCAAGTCTATTGTGGGGTGATGAACTCGTATTTAAGAGGTGGTATATATATATATAAACCAATGAATCATGTTGTGTTGGCGGGTGATATTAAGTTTTTAATCCAGGCAAAATTACAAACCCTGATACTCTTTTAAGAAAGCTGGTAGGAATAGTTTTAGGCTAGTCAGGAGGCTTTGATGCTCTTCAGTTTCATGTATTGCTTCCATGTATGTATAAGCGCTTTGATTTGTTTGCATTTCGCCAGGGATGTCCCTAGATCTTCTATCCTTATTTCTTCTCTATACACTTTAGACAAAAAAATTAAAATTGATTGTATTCAATTGAAATAATATATGTCAAATGTTTCACCAAATGTCACACCTATATTGACTATAGTTGTTAGATAGTATTGTCGGTCTTTGGTTAGGCACTACAGTAATAATCTAAATCGCCCAAACAGGTAATCATTTCACCGCCAAAGAATTTCTACTTGCATTGTTTAGTTACATACTTACATCAACCCAAAAAAAGAGGCATAAATACGCTACCATTATGAAATGAAGCCTTGGAATTGTTTTTAGTCCTTGAGATTAATAACTTATGCATCATTATTTTTCATGTGAATGACTTCTTCTTTTTTTAATTTAGTAGCTACTAACTTGCTGGTGACTGTTCCAAACTCTTTAAAATTACATACTGATATATTCAAAATCAAAGATCCTTAAGAGAAGTCAAATTAGTTAATATAACAATATTTTACAACACCGATACCCATTATGATAACTGAAGGGATTTAAAGGGTAGTGTTTTCCAAATCTAAGACTAACACGGGGCATGCTTACAGCAAAACATGTGCATCTATATAATCACCATACGAAATTCCACAATTTTCAGCTGCAACATGCATACACATATATGTATGTAATGTACAAGATGCTACCTTAAATCAGTTATACCTTCCCATTTACTAAACTTAACCAATTGAGACCGCTGCCTTTGATGTATCGTCAAACCCTCTAATTAAAGTCCGTGAAGCTAGGTTGTGGCTGTCCACTTTGAGTTTGAGTACTGTGACTTGCTGAGCGAGGCATGAGAAGCTGCTGCTGTTGGAATTGCTGTGGTTGGTAATTACCAAAGTGATACGCCTGCGGGTGAGAGAACTGAGGCTGTAAACCTCTGTTGAAGCTGTTCCCGTTGGCAGCCGGTGCTTGTCCTGTTTCTATTTTAAGGCGCTGCACTTCCTCCCTCAGTCTTTCATTTAGAGCTGCACAAGCAACAAATGTACATCATGTAGTTTTAAATTAATAATTTGTCAATTTCAACATAATATATATATATAATGGTTGTAGAAATCGGAAATCGGACCAAATCGGTTAAGGTACTGATTTGCGATTTATCGGAAATCGGGGATTTATTGGAATATTAAATCGGGTATATTTTTAATATTATTTTTAAAAAATATATCAAAATAAATTATTTTTATCCATATACAAATATATATATATATTACTAAATATTGGAGTAACAATAAAATATTACCCCATTATATTATATTCAATAGATTAATTTCGTATATCAAGAATATTATTCTTTCTCCTGTAAAAATAATGATAGTCTATCACTTGTTTATGCAAAGTGGACAGCATGACTGGTAACACTAGCACAAGTCCATAGACACCCATTTCTTCCCCGCTCAACTGAATCTCAGTATCTGTAAGTATATACACATACATACATATTTTCGTTCATTCTTTTTCGTTCTTTCAATCTCTAATTCAGAGCATATTCTTAATCTTAATCGACCTTTACATGCTGAGAATCTACTTTCTCGGATAAATTCATTCCTAAACTACCTCGCAATTTTCTGGATCTTGACCGGATTTGTACCGATTTTGACCGGATTCGTAAAAAACGTTTTCTTCTCCGATTTCATGATATCAGATCGGTGACCTACCTTATAACGATTTAGCGACCGATTTATCGGAGAAATCGGCGATTTCTATAACACTGATATAGTTATATAAATAACACGCATATACTGATATACAATCAAAGATGCTGTCAACGGCATCTAGATAATATTTATGTGATGTACACAAACTGGGAGAGATCATGGAAATATGAAGGAAATTGATTACAGGATCTACTTCTCTCCAATTTTCAGCAAGGCGTAAAAGATAAAAACAAAGATGTGCATCTTACTCAATAATTCTCTCCACAGCCTCAAAAAATAGTTTAGAAAAAATACATTTTCAGAAGTGTACATTAAAACATACCATCTCTAAGATGTGCCTGCTGTTCTAAAGCTTGCAGCCGCAGCTTAAGTTCCTTATTCTCGATAGTCAGCCCAGTGGTATCTCGCTGCAATGGCATCAGATTGACAGACATGAGTTTAATACTTGGTATTCCAGCCTCAGTGAAGAAAAATGTGTGTGTATGTGTATGTGTGTTGTGGGAATATATAAATTTCTTGTGATTTCCATATCCAAAAAAAACTACAGTGGATGAGTTTTGGTGAACTGGAAATTAGTTCAGATTGACAGACATGAGTTTAATACTTGGTATTCCAGTTTCAGACAATTTTCACTCATGAATGTCACAGAAATAGTTGAGCAGTTTTACAGTAGTTAGCAAAAGTTTAAAAATAAAAATTTCAATCATGGCAAGCATTAAACTGAAGGCTACAAAATTGTATCCCCGGTGATCGATCTAATTAATTTATTAATCACATACAATAAGAGCTGAAAGAAACTTAAGGTACAAACTAGTGACTCTGAATTACATACTAAATTGGCAGCAATGGCATGTCATTTGTTTTTAATAAATGAACACTCTCACAATTTTAACGACTTGAACCCTCAGACCTCCCGTAAAGGGGTGGAGTAGGCTAAGAGCCCCTTTGGTGCATATGTTAAACCCTTAAATATTTAACTATCTACTGGGCATGTTAGTGGGTGAATTATGCAATGTCAAAAAGGAGTAGATATAAATACTATAGTAAAGCAAACAATATAAGCCAAGATACCAATCAAAAACTAAATGGACCACAAAATCATATTTTTAGTTTTGTTCTTTGCAGACATCTCCCTCTACATATGAACTACTAATAATAATTTCCATGACAGGCGGAGCACAAATTTAATTAGCAGATTCCGGCGGAGGGGGGGGGTTAACTTGATAGAATATATGTAAAATTCGATGTAAGCATGACAAAACTGTGATAATATGATAATTTTATATGCTAGTGCCAAAAATGGCAATGACAAATCCATGTGATAGATCCTTCAAAAATTCTTCATATTTCTTGCGTAACAGCTAAGGTTAGGGAGTGCAGATTGGCTAATTATAGTATGTCTATTTACTTATTCACAGACATATCGACTAGGCTCAGCTCTCTGAACATAAATCGGTGGACCTACCAAAGTGATTCATCCTCGAAGACAATGAGAACAAGCATCCAATGGAGGCTAATTCAGATGAGATGGAAATAAAATATAAAAGAGAGAAACTAAACAAGGTGGTCAGGAAAGGGCTAGTATTCTTAGCATACCAGTATATCCACAGAACTGGCGTAAGCCCAAAACTCATTCAATCTGTTTATTAAATCTTGAACAAGCATTTTGCTTTGCTCATGCTTAATAACTTGTGTTAATCAGAGTACAAGACGATAACCTTAATCAATTTACCAATATTAATGAGTCAACTCAAACAACTTACACAAACGATTCGGAGTTCTTATAGAACAAACCAGAATCAGCAATTAATTCTTGTCATGCAATAGTATGTAAGGTACAGACCAGAAGCTAGTGTCCGGTAGAAACACTGATTTGTCTAAAATATTTATGACACTCAATTAATGTACGAAACTTGTGAATTTACAAAATTTTAGGCATCCACAACTACTGTTGGATGATCTGAAAGGCTTAACCTGGCGGATATCCTCGTCCTTAGTTAGCAGAGGTAGAGGGTTCAAGCCTCAGTGAAGAAAAATGTGTGTGTGTGTGTGTGTGTTGTGGGAATATATAAATTTCTTGTGATTTCCATATCCAAAAAAAACTACAGTGGATGAGTTTTGGTGAACTGGAAATTAGTATAGCAATCTATTTCTTTTCGGAGGAGCATAACATACTAGGTGGAGAGAGAAATAAGTAAACCATCCCCTTGTACAGGGATCGCCGTCAGGTTTCGGCCATAGCACACATACAGAGAAATTCTCATAATATCAAAGAAAGAACTAACAAGAAATCAATACCTGCAACAATGTAACCTGTGCAGAGAGAGTGGTTGCTTCATTTCGAAGAGTGTGCACTTTCCTCTCCAGTTCATTTGTATAGCGAGTTTTGCGCTCCTTTGATCGAGCTGCAGACTGTCTATTAGCAAGAATCCTACATAATCAAACCGAGTAGTTAATACCGGAAAAGAACATTATCCATCTCTAAAGACCAAAGTGACAGCTTTCTAAGTTACAAAAGTTAACGAAATCATAAACAAATATATAATCACAAACAACACCACAAGACCCTTTCCAAAACATACGACAATAACCCCCCCCCCCCCCCACACACACACACAAAAAAGTAGTTATATACAACAACAAGCACCTTAGATAAAAAAGGGAAAAGCCAAAGCTTCAAGACCTTCAAGATGAAAATTATAGTTCATCTTTCTACAAGACCAATAAGCACCTATTTGCACACCCCAATAACATATAAACACACCTAAGAACAAACAAGGGCATGTTAACTTGCAGATTTCTCATTATGACCTAATTCAAGATGTAAAGAATGCAGATTATGGGACTTAGTTGTTGTAAGTGATAGGGTTTTTGTAATTCTATTTGACTGGGTAAACAAGTTTATCTCCAAAACAAACTCTATCTTGATAAACCTTTTTGAACTATTCAAATCTTATCTATACTAAGGTTTATCTTTTACAACCAACTAACGGGTTATTTTATAAAGACTTATTCAAATATTTTCAAACGAATAGATTATTCAATCTTATCTCTTCTTTGTTTTGAATATCAAACCCGTTAGACTTGTGTGTATAAATACACGACATCTTGTTTTTCAGATTCAATCAAGAGTGCTTATTTCACGTTCTATCTTTATTCTCTAAAAAACTTTTCTTATTCCATTCTCTCGAATATCCTATCAAATAAGAAGACACATCTCATGTTTTCAGATTACACCTAATGTCAAACCAAGTGAAAACTCTTGGTGTTCTGCATTGTTTAATTTTCATATTAGTGCACTCACATTTCAGTAATTTATATTCTGCAAATTAATTAGGATTGTCTCATTGTCTGTCTCATTCGTAAAGGGTCTGTCCCATTTGTCTTATCAGTTAGATTATGAATATATAGATTGTGCCTTTGAATTTCATTTGGTATCAGAGTGGGTGCATTTAATTCTCTGTTTAGTGCTTATTTTGCTAGCGATCCATAGTTCAATCAGATAGGTATTCGAATAATTACCCGCTATTGCGTCATGGTGCTGAAAATTACAACGACTGGAAATTCCGCATGAAAATCTTCCTCCAGCGTGAGTTTTTGAATGGGATGCTGTAGAAAATGGCTTTACAGTCCCAATGAAAGAAGGCAAGCCCAAGTCTCTCAAGGAACTTTCTCCTGAAGAACTCAATGCTATGAGTTCAAATGCTATAGCTATGAATTCACTTTTAAATGGAATGGTGGCTACTGAGTTGCGTAAAGTATCAGCTTGTACCACGGCTAAACAAATCTGGGATACTATCAAAATCAGTCATGAAGATGATAAAGATGCTCAAGTGTGTTTTGCTGGACTCGAAGACATCTCCAGTGACAACGATGAGGTACATAATGTTCAATATAGTAAACATTTCAATATATTTCAAACTGTACTAACCTTGCAGGCTCAGAATAGAAAGTTAAAAAAAGAGAATGCTTATTTGAAACAAGCATCAAGTGAGGTTCTCAGTGAAATGGATGATCCTATGAATTAGTTGCTGAAAATAAGTCATTAGCCGAGGTCTCTAAGCTTACAAAAGAGAACGAGTATCTCAAGAATAAGATTGAAATGAAAGATGTTTGTCTTAAAGCTTTAAAGAAAGAGTCAATCTCGGTTGATCAAGAAACTGTCAAAAGAGATAGTGCATCCGACCCTTTGGTTTCTGAACTAAAGCAAAAAGTCGCTCAGGTAGAAAAGGATATAGCCCGATGTTTCCATGGTGAAGGAACTCTGAATGCTCTTCTTGCTGAACAAAAATCTTCTCTCGATAAAGAAGGTATTGGATGTGAATTATTCAAGAAGCGTGCTTTCCAAAGTGGTTACAAGAGGACTCCAATGAAGTACGAGATGCCGTATGAGAAATGTCGAGATTGTGGCAAACCTGGTCATACTAGTTCTGAATCAAGATTATGTGGTATCAAGGGCCACTACTCTAACTCATCTTATAGATCATCTACCTGATATAAATTTGCTCATGCATCTGTTAATATTGTTCAAATGTGGATTAAGAAATCCGATAGACATTTATATAAGATTTTTGTACTAACAAGGACCCAAAGTCAAGGGGGTACCTAAGAGATGAAGAATCTTTTGCAGGTGTTCTTGAAAGTCCATGTTCAGATGAACTTGGTATGTGCTCTTTGTATAATTAATTATTTTGTCCCCTTTATGATGTTGAGGGGGAGAAAGAGTTGTTTTTGAATTTGATTATGTATTGATTTCAATCGGTTTTATACTCATTGTTATATTTGTTGCAGAAAGATATAATCTGCAGATGCTATTTTCTTGTTACTGACATCTTGCACAGCGCTTAAAGTATTTTTGATAGGGGGAGCTTTTGTTCTCTTTGCCATCATCATAAAAGGGGGAGAATGTTGACTTGCAGATTTCTGATGATGACCTAATTCAAGATGTACATAGAGAATGCAGATTATGGGACTTAGTTGTTGTAAGTGATAGGGTTTTTGTAATTTTATTTGACTGGGTAAACAAGTTTATCTCCCAAACAAACTCTATCTTGATAAACCTATTTGAACTATTCAAATCTTATATTTTCTAAGGTTTTATCTTTTACAACCAACTAACGAGTTGTTTTACAAAGACTTATTCAAATATTTTCTAACAAATAGATTATCCAATCTTATCTCTTCTTTGTTTTGAAAATCAAACCCGTTAGACTTGTGTGTATAAATACATGACATCTTATTTTTCAGATTCAATCAAGAGTGCTTATTTCACGTTCTATCTTTATTCTCTGAAAAACTCTTCTTATTCCATTCTCTTGAATATCCTATCAAATAAGAACACACATCTCATGTTTTATATTACACGTAATGCTTTTCACAATCTATCTTATATACATTCTGAAAATCTTTCTTGTTTATATATCTTAAAATATCCAGTCAATGTGTGTATTCATATTAACTTGTGCCGGGCTGTGGCATGCTCTTGATTTCAGAAAAATAGCCAAGGTAGCCAGTGGGATAGGATATAGCAGGTGTGCTAGGTAGCAAATGTGCTAAGGAAAGGTTCTTTCGAGGCTATCTTTTGTAATCAAGGAAAAGATTGTAAGTTTTTTTATTGAAGTTGATATAATACATTCTCTATACTAGTTTGCATGGATACTTGGATGTAGGCCATAGACTAGGATTAAGGGTCGAACCAAGTGAAAACTTTTGGTGTTATGCATTATTTAATTTTCAAATTAAATGAAACTGTCTCATTGTCTATCTCATTCGTAAAAGGTCTGTCCTATTTACAATTTACAACAGAAATTGTCCCATTTGTCTTATCAGTTAGATTATCAAATTACCGATTCATAGAAGAAAAAAAAAAGACGCCAGTAATAAAGTAAGTAAACCTTTTAGCTCTTTTAGGATCAATCAAAGAAAGCTCAGCCAATTTGTGAGGAGCAAGACCCTTATTAGCATTATTTTCAAAACTCGAAAAAGACCCTCCATCCATGGAATTACTATGCCTATGAGTCCTAACCGACCCCTGAGCCCCTTTCTCATCATCATCACCGCCGCCTAATGATAACCCATCAAAAAAATCAGCATCTACAGACAAGCTCCTAAAATGGGAAGTATTGGTATTAGAGATGGAGGGCCCACTGGACTGTTTCTGTTTGAGTTGGACATCATCGGGGACAGGGAGGATGTCGTCAAGAGTGGATAGGTCGAAGTCCGCAACGACGTCGTCTAAGAGGATGTCGTCATCGTCGTTGAAACGGAAGAAGGTTTCTGATTGGGCTCGACGGTGGTGGGTCCGGCGAGTGGGAGTTTCGGACATCTGGTCTATGTCTGTTGTAGGCTTTAAGCTCATCTTTTGGATTTGCCGATTGCTTTGGTGAGAGATTCGGGGACAAGTGTTTGGAGGGTTTTAAGTTACTTTGCAATATACTACTCCCTTTGTACTAATTGATATGTGTTGTTTGATTTTTTACGGTAAAATTAACCCAATTTTGACCGAAAATTTTACATAGTATAATATCGAAAATACTTATAAAATTTATATCATTAAAAAGTGCGTTTAATCTACTTTTATATGTATATTTTAATTTTTCAAAATGATGAAAGAATGAGCTTTTATTTATGGTCAAAATTGAGTCTATTTGACCATCAAAAATCAAACAATACAGATAAATTGGGACGGAGAGAGTACTTTTTTTTACGCTTTCTTGCTCGGATAATCGGATTGAAATTTTTTGACAAATAGTATGGAAATCTTATAAGTCAACTTATGACTTATAAGCAACTTATTGATGACTGTTTGTCGACCCAATTTATAAGTTGAATTTACAACTTATAACCTGATAAGTTGAATGTCAACAACGACGAAATTTTTCTCAACTTATTATAATTCTTTGTTTGTTTTATTAATTTTAGTTTTAAAGAATATATTTATAAATGTTAATCTAATATAAAATTCATGAATTAGAATAATTATATTTAAAAATAATTTATTTTAGTTCATTTAAGTAAAAAAAATCTAATTTATAAATAAAATTATCCAAACACTTACGTAACTTATAAGTATTTATCTACTTACCACTTATAAGTCACTTATTCATTTTAAGTCATAAGTTACCTATTTTAAAATTTTCCAAACGTGCACTATATAACGTAAATTCTAGTAACTTATGACCAATGCGAATCTTTTAAAAAAAATTAAAATTTATTTTATAATATTTTTAATATACATGTATATTGTTAGTCCTGACATTATTGCAATACCTTTTTAATTTTTTGATATTTTGGCAATATTATTGCAAAATATAGAAATATATGGATAAGTAATTGAATTACATTCATACATAGTACAATCGATCTATGTATTACTATTATATAAAAGACGAAATATTGAAAATTTTGGTACGGTACCTGTTTTTTGGTACACGTTGAATTTACTGAATTACTCTTATTTTACTTAAAAGTTTTATTAGCCTTGTTAATTGAATTATAATAAAAAAAGAAATAAAAATCGTTTTCAACTATAACACGTTACCTTTTTTATTTCTCTAAATTAAAACAACTTCTCTAAATATCACGAACAAGTTTATTTAATAAAGTAAAATAATAATATTATAACCACTAATAACTAATATATTACCTTTTTCACCTACTTAATTGTTTATTTTATTTAAATATTATTTTACTTAAAGATTTTTTTAAGTTCGTTGACTTTAGCAATCCATAAATTCTTAACTGCTTTACAAAAATAACTTAATATCATCATCCTTATTTCTCGAAAACAACAACAATCTCATATAATCGTTTAAAACAATGCAAAACCCTCTGTTCTTAAAAAAATGCAAAAGTCAAAATAATTTGCACCTCTAACTAATAGATGTCGTAAATATATTTTGTACAGGTCCACGGTAAAAAAATATTTTTTTTATATATTTATTACTATTATATAAAAAGACGAAAGATTAAAAGTTTTGGTACGGTACTGTTTTTTGGTAAACGCAATTTAACGAATTATCCTTATTTATAAATCTTTTACTATCTTTTATACTATTATATAAAACACGAAATATTAAAAATTTTGGTACAGTACTTGTTTTTTGGTACACGCTGAATTTACCGAATGATCCTAATTTATAAATCTGTTAAAAACAAAAAATATATAACTAAATTTACTAGAATAATCCAAAACTATATCAAATGTACCTACATGCCTATAACACTCTTCCTATATCCAACAACTTCAAATCAATTCGTTCCAATTACACGATCAATTGATTAATTGATCCAACTGCATGGTTAAATTTATATGAATTACTAATCCATTCCTGTATTCAAAGGGTTTAGAACGCCACAAATCTAATTTAAAGATTAATTAGGCAACTCCGAGAATTTTCAAAGTTGGAACGATATTTTGTTAATTTACAAAATTATCCTTATTTAATGATCGAATTATTCTTACTTAATTAGTATATAAATTAATTACCATTTTAAACTAAAACACGTTTTTCACCTAACACCTATTTTTCCACAAATATCACGGATAATCTATTTAATAAAATATATTATATGTATTGTAATAGAAAAAATATTAAAATTATAATTTATGGGTCGTTAGTTGGTCAATTCCAATTCTAATTAATATTGAAATCAATTTACTCCACCAATTTAAATTATAATCTATATTGATATCATATTATTTCGGTTGATAAGTGAGCATTCTCTATCAAATTAAATTCTAATTCATATTAAGTTTTATATTATTCTAATTGATATTGAAATGAAATTACTTTACTAATTTAATTTTTATTTAATTAAATTCTAAACCAATCTTTATAATAGTTGTCAATTAAATTATTATTTGATTAAAAATAAATGTAGATATATATTAGGTAGCTATGTCTATGCTACCAATATAAATCATTTTCCTTTTTTTTTAACTAAAACACATTACCTTTTTTATTATTTTCAACAAAAACACATCTTTTTCCAAAAATGTTACGGGTATTTAATAAAAGATATTATTTCTATATTATATTATAATAGATGAAATATTAAAATTTAGTAGTCGATTAGAACTTGCAGAAATTACTTAATTGCCTTCACTTAATTAATTTAATTTATTTTTGACACATGTATCTTATATAATATTATTGTTAAAATTTATGAAATCCTGAAACAAAGTTATATATAACCGATTACAATAAGCGTGTAGGACACGGTGTTTGGTTAGAGATAGATCTAAAACAAAATAATAATTAATACTGAAGCTGTCAAAATAATTAGACTATTAACCGGGTTAAAAAAAATAATTCGTTGGTCGATATAATGACAACAGACTAAAAAACAATATATTACTTACTCTTTTAATAACTAGAAAAATACAAAATCACAATACAATACTAAAATAAATAAATATTTAAAACAATTGTGCCTCAAATTACCCTTATTTATAAATCTTTTAAAAACAAAAAATATATAACTAAATTCATGTTTGGTATAGAACCTGTTTTTTGGTACAAGTTATATTTAACGAATTGCCCTTACTTAATTGTTTTTATTAATTATTATAGATCAATATCAATTTATTAAAGTTATTAGTAACATAGGATAATATTCAATTATATAATCGACGAAATATTGAAAATTTTGGTACAGTGCTTGTTTTTTTGGTACATGTAAAATTTACCTAATTTCCATTGCTTATAATTTTTCTATTAATTATAATATATTAAAATCAATTTATTAAAGTTATTAGTAATATATGATATCTATCTATCTTACAAGATATTAAAATTTTTGGTATAGTACATGTTTTTTGTTACACGTTAAATTTATCTAATTGCCCTTATTTATAAAATTTTTATTAATCATAATAGATCAATATCAATTTATTAAAGTTATTAGTAACATAAGATAATACTCAATAACCCACGTCTACATCAATTTGGACATAATAAATTATCCAATTGCCTTAAAAAAATTACCTTTTTCTATTTAGAACCTTTTATCACACGCCCACCCAGCTAAGTAGAAATCCTCGGATTTTTGAAAATAACCCCCTTTGAGATTTCACGCTCACTAACACACAACCTTATCTTTTTTTATCTTCTTTTTTCTTTTTAATGTTAATATAGCATGCAGTTACGATACTGTATTACCTTAATATTTATATTTCATTGATAAAATATATTATTTATTCAGTTTAAAATAAAATAATATTCACCCATGGCTAAAATAAAATAAAAATAAATTAAATGTAATTAGCTCGTTGATATAACAGGCATGAGGCTAAAATAAAATGATTTATATTATTGATCCACGCTAAAACTAAAATTAAATTCAAACTTAATATAATTCTTAATATTATTTATCCGTGTTAAAATAAATTTAAAGTCTTTATAATTCGTGGGTAGGTATAATGTAGGCTTAGGAGAGTGGGATAGCCGAGATCCGACCATAAAAGCCGAAATATTAAAAGTTTGATAGTAGATAAGTACGAATTTTCTTTAATTTCTACAATATCCATACTATTTTAATAAAACGAAAATACAGATGTTTCATTAGTCAATATAATTACGTCGTATTAAAATAAATCAAGATATGTTATTCATTTGGGTTAAAAAAAATTATATTATTGATTCATGATAAATCAAAATTGAAATCAGAAAATAATTAGATCACCTAAATTAAAATAATATGTGCTTTTATCCGTGTTAACATAAATTTTAACCATTGATAGATAAATTTTTTTTACCATTGATCAGGATTTGAACAAATTAAATTAAAATAAATCTGAATATAATTAGATGGATTTGGTCGATTTATCAAACTAAATATTATTCGTATACTATTTATGTGAGCTAAAATTAACCTTTTAATTAAAATATATTTATCTTTTGTAAACACACCTAGCGGCGGGCGCGGAAGGAAGAAAATTAAGAGAAGACGCTCTACTCTTAGGTCCTTTTTTCAGTACAACTAAAGAAAGCTCCATCTTTTTGTCATCCCTGTTTATTCCACCTCTCCTCTCCAATCCTCGATAAAACTTGCGGCCCAGCGAATCTCTTCGCGCTCGTTCAAAATTGCGCCCCATAGACGATTAAGTTCGCAGAATACATCGAACGGGATGCGTGAGGGTCGTCCCAGGTTCCTCTTGTGTATTCGGGTCTAGAAGGTGAGGAAAGCCTCTTTAAAAATATTATATAGACTCTGGTCTCCCTAATAGAGTAATAGCTGGCCCATCTCTATGGTCTGGAAGGAGTTGTTTTCCTGTATTTACATAGAGTGTGTTGTTTTGGTTTCTATACTATACTAGGTTGTTGGGCCAACGTGGACTCCATGAGGGTTGGTCAGAAAAAACGTTATCATAGACTATATGGAGGAGTGAGAAAAGGAAAGGGCTTGCCTGCTTTAATCAATCGTATTTATTTCGTGAAAATGGAAACGTACTTTATTAAGGCCGATGTATGTGCCCTGCCGAGTGAAGGAGAGATTGTCATATGTATGGGGATCAAAAGTGACTAGCTCTGATCTGGGAGTCCTGAGAATACTGAATACAAGAAGGTATCATTTAGTATCTATTGACCGGACTAGTGGGGACCGCCCCGCCCCCCACAAGGTACATCTCGCACCTATGGGCCGCTATAAGTCATGACCCAAATTACCAACCAAACGCGCAATCCTAGGATACGTATCACCGACTCCATAATAGCGATACGTGTCCCGTTGTTTTCGTGTACCCTTCTAACTCCCAACATCTGCAGACGCGCATCTTGGCATAATGTTAGTCGCTAAACACGCGCTATTAATACACGCAAGTATACGAGTTCGCAAGTAGTATAGAATCTTTTCTAGTTCGTTCCCACAGAGACTGTATTGGTTAGCTATTTAATTGATGCACCTAAGCAACAATGTATGGTTATTATCCAATGCTAAGACTATAACAAGTTGAGATTGTTTATAACTAAGGATTACACTAACAATTATAACTACAAAAATAAAATTAACTGAATTGATATATATGACAAACATGGGATTGTAATTTCATTAGATACTTCATTCAATAGCCTTATTATTCTTAACCTTAGCATGCAATGGTGATGACACTAATCAGATAACACGAAACTGATAAACGCTAACTTTCATTGCACGAGTACCATTCTACCAGACATCCACAAAATAGATAGAAGATAAATAGGCACCAATTATATTGAGACCCTATATGTCTACAGAATTTGACAACATAACGGTTTAAGCACAAATTATCTATCTTGATTACATACGGAAAGTAAGATGGTTAAAATTACCTACGAATCATGCATGACACATAAATGAACCTATGCTAGCATGGCAAGTTCTAAATCCTTAAATTCACTTTCGCTTCATTAAGAATTAACACACTATCTTATAAGTTCGCGACGCTTATAAAACGAATACGCACAACCAATACAAGGATATCATACAATCACCACATACTAAGGCATCAAACAATTTAACTAAAGAATTTCATAAATAAATCCGCTAGAACCGTACGATAACGATTAGCCCATAATCGGACTCATCATCAACGTGGGTTCCGATGAAAACATGATATAACAAACGTAGTCTTTATATGAATAAATAAAACCAAGTACAAATAAGAGTATAGGTTCAGCAAAACATGAAACAAGCATCCAAGTTATAACTCAAAACAAAGATTCACATGAATAAACTAGATCGTCTTCGCCTTTATTGAATTGTGCTAAAGGTCTCTTGCCGTCTTCTCCTTGCGCTATGGTAAGTCTCTTTCTTCATATCTATTAAAATGACCTAATATTAATATATATAGCAGCCCTCAACAATCTGGAAGCTTTCCCTTTTATAATTGTAGTAGAAACAGGATTCTGAAATTCGGCCAAGAGTCTTCTTAAATCTTGTTGCTTCGAGCCGGCTTTCCACGAGCTTTTTTTCCAACACCACCTGGACACCAAATTAACACCAAAACAATGCTAATTCACCTGATTACCTGAATAGTGCCTGAAATGCAAAAACACTAGAAAACACATTAAAATACATAACAACTTGAGTACAAATGTATCAATTCAAAGCTTATTAGAGCATAATAAAGTGTCATAAATGCCACTCAACATATCCCCAAACTTGAATCGATGCTTGTCCTAAGCATAAACAGAATCAAAGAACGAGAAACAAAAATGCATGAATTTAATTATATGAATGCAACGATCTCCAATAGAATAACTCAGCCAACCAACAAACAACATATCAACAAATGTAGTTATTCGCATGAAGATCAATCAAATCATACAAATCAACTTACAAAGTAGAGACGTGCGTGTGTGAAGATGCTTACAGGTATACTATCGCAACTAGATCAATAATCATGACTCACTACTCATCAAGGCAATCGCAAGGTTATAAATAAAATAAAAAGCTAGACTCAAAATAACTTATAACACTTCAACTCTTATATTGGATTTTTATACGGATTCATGCTTTTATTTACAACAAAACAACACAAGTATGCTTATTTGATCATGCAATGAGTGAGGTCCACAAAAGACTTATACAATAGCACCCATATAGAGAGCGTTAGGTTAGCGGATCCCAGACCATAAAAGCCTTAGGTCACTAGGCACAAAGTCCCCTAAGAACTTACTAACTCGAGTACTAAAGAGCCCACTCGTGATCAATTATACATAACACTTATTCTTTTTTTTTTCTTTTTTTCACAATTTCTGAATGAGTGTGTTTCGCTCCATCTCATTCAACCCTAGACTACTCATAAAAATATGATCCGGCTACTAGCCATTTGACACTTTGCCACACAACTAGCAATGAAATCCAATTTCTCCAATTTTTAATTATCCATGTCTTTTATTATTAAGAGAATTCCCTAAATTCTAAATATAAACAAGCGATTAAACCTCGACAAACAAATAAACCATGAGCATGATCTAGCACTCTAGCAACCTATAAGACTTAGTGAAATACAAGTGTCTCTAGGATGCAAATCAATCCAATAAGACTCAATCATCACTAAATACGACATCACTACACTATCATCAATATCGCAAGTCAATCGGAAAAATTATCTAAGGGATCATGTTATAATGCAAATGCATGAAACTACATGAACAATATATCATAAAACTACCAAAATAAAAAAAACTACATGGCAAAATATGCAAACTATATGAACTAAACTATCATGAACATGCAACTATATGAGACTCACACAAACATATTCCTTCAACTACTACCCCCAAAATTAAAATATTCACTGTACTCAGTGAAGATAATAGTAAGGAATCAGGCATACCTACTCTGAATCACAATCCTCACCCTCAAGGGGTGGAGTGTCAGGCATGTTAGGAGGCGGGTACACAGAGTCCTCACCAAATACTGGCCACTGAATGTCAACTCCGGTGGCTCTAAATGCAGTCCCAAGTGCCTGAGTGAGATCCTGTGCAATATGACTATGGATGTCGTGCATCACATCCATCCTTCTCGCAAGACGCCTATACTGCGTCGAACTTAAACCAGCTCCCATGTCTGCTCCTGCTGCCTTCTGCTACTGCTGCGATGGTCCTCCTTCATTTCCTAACTGAGATCTCCATGCAGTCCTGCTCGCCTGACCAGTAGCTGGCCTCCCACCAGGTAGGTGGTCAAAAGAATATCCAAGCTCCTTCAGATCGGGCTTACCTCCATCCCATTCCTGCATCGTAGCCAAAGTACTGCTATCGATTGCAGCACTCGGAATCTGTAACTGCTCATATGTGGGCCAATACACACCAACTGCCACGCACAGCTTTTGTCACCACTGACTCATACGGAATAGACCCCGTAATGCTCCCCCTCAAGAACCTCAGAATCCCCTGGTATATCACCATCCCCAAATCTACATAATCACCCTGCAGAATGCCCCATAGCAGACGTGCACGCTCCACAGTAACCTCATCCACATACAAAAATGGCATGATATTAGCTCATATAAAAGCGTTCCATGCACGGGCAAACCAGTTCATGCCGGACGTCGGGAACGTAGAATACTCGGCAACTGTGCCCCTCTTGATCTTCTAATGTGTGTTGGGCCGGCACAGAGTAGCAACAATAGATCCAGATCAAAGTCCTCTGGAGTATTATCATTCCAGGTATCCTGCCCCACCTTCCTCGCGGGCTGCTTAATCACAGTCCTGATAGCCTCTGCACTATACTCCACTGTCTTCCCTCACACCACAGTGAAGCCATTCTTCTCGGCCTTGGCGTTCGCATAGAACTCGCGAACCACACTCATAGGCACAGCAGCTGGTGCCTCGCAAAAAGGAACCCAGCCCATCTCCAAGATCATCTCCAAAACCTTACCATCATTCCCAGATGGCAGGAAACCTCTCTCCTTAGGAATAGGTTTCGCGAGAAGCCTCGTGTACTCCTCCTCAGCCTCAGGAGTAGAAAACCCGGGCCTCACACCACTCGAAGTTGAAGAATCGGTGGCGCTGCTAACACCTTGAGTTCTTTGTTTCTTGGGTGCCATGGAAATTGATTAGAGAGAATAAGAGTTGTGTTTGAGAGAGAATTTGTGTTTGAGAGTTTGTGAATTGGTAAAGAAGTTTGTGTATGGGGGTATGTATATAGGTGGTGAAAAGAGAATTAGATATGGAATAGAAGTGGGATTTGATTATGGGAATAATGTGAGTAATGGTTTTGATTTGGAGAGGGAATTATGGGATGTGGGGGAGTAAAATTCGATTGGGAATTGATTTTTGGACAAAATTCTTGTTTCCCCCCCTTAAACTGCCTTTTATTTTTTCCACAGTCGGGACACGGCGCGGGCGCGCGCTGGGAAGGCGCGGGCGCGCGCTGGGACGGCGCGGGCGCGCGCTGGGACAGTGCGGGCGCGCGCTGGGACGGCGCGGGCGCGCGCTGGGACGGCGCGAGCGCGCGCTACTTCTGGCAAACCGGTGCGACCGCACGCTATAACAGCGCGGGCGCGCGGTGTTTCTGTGTAAATGGCGTGGCCGCGCGCTGGGACAGCGAGGGCGTGCCAGGCTTTTGTAGTCAGATATGATTTTTTCCATTTTTTGATTTTTTGTGATTTTCTCTTTTTCTTGCTTCCTCTACTTACTAATGTACAATAAACTTGGGTTGCCTCCCAAGAAGTGTTTCTTTTACGTCTCTAGCTCGACGTAGAATCTTGAGATCAAGTGGACAATAAAACGGCACTAACTACCTCGCGGTTTGTCATGTCACCATAATAATGCTTCAACCGTTGACCATTTACCTTGAATGCTTGACCCGGATCATTCTCAAAAATTTCCACCGCTCCATGTGGAAACACAGTTTTGATTATGAAGGGCCCTGACCATCTTGACTTCAAATTTCCAGGAAAAAGACGGAGACGATAGTTGAATAAAAGAACTTGTTGCTCTTGCATAAATTTCTTGAGCACTAGACCCCGATCATGCCACATCTTGACTTTCTCCCTATACATCTTGTTTTTCACATAAGCTTGAAGTCGAAACTCGTCAAGTTCATTTAACTGAAGCATCCTCTTCTTTCCAGCTGCATCCAAGTCCAGATTCAATTTCTTCAAAGCCCAATATACTTTATGCTCGAGCTTCACAGGCAAATGACACCCCTTACCATACACCAACTGAAATGATGACATTCCCAATGGAGTCTTATATGATGTTCTATACGCCCAAATAGCTTCATCAAGCTTCAAAGACCAATCCTTCCTTGATGGACATACCACTTTCTCCAAAATGTGCTTGATCTCTCTGTTAGTACCTCAGCTTGACCATTTGTCTGAGGATAATAAGCAGTAACAATGCGATGATTCACATTATACCTTTTCATCATAGCAGTGAACTTGCGATTGCAAAAATGCGACGCCTTATCACTGATTATGACTCTTGAAGTTCCAAACCTTGTGAATATTTGTTTGTGAAGAAAATTAAGCACCACTTTCGCATCGTTTATTGGCAACGCCTTAACTTCAACCCATTTCGACACATAATCAACTGCCAACAAGATATACTGATTGTTACAAGACGAGACAAATCTCCCCATAAAGTCAATTCCCCAAACATCGAAGACCTCAATCTCGAGAAACACATTAAGAGACATCTCATCCCTTTTAGACATATTATCCACACGTTGACATCGATCACATTTCAAAACAAACTGATGAGCATCTTTAAACAATGTTGGCCAAAAGAAACATGCTTGAAGAACATGAGCTGCTATCTTTTCTCCACCATAATGTCCTCCATAAGCCGTTGAGTGGAAATCTCACAAGACTCTCCTTGTTTCGCTGTAAAGAATACATCTCTTGATGATTTGGTCAGCTCCTTGGCGAAAAAGAAATGGCTCATCCCACATATACCACTTCACCTCATGAAGAAACTTCTTTTATTGATCATAAGATAAGTCGGGAGGCATGATTTACTCACAAGATATTTCACAATGTCTGCAAACCACAGTTCTTCTTCTTGTACTCCAAACTGCTGCTCGTCGGGAAAAGACTCATTTATCAATGTCTTGTCCAATGAAGTAGCATTAGGATTCTCTAAATGTGAGAGATGATCAATAACTTGATTTTCAGTTCCTTTTCTGTCCTTGATCTCTAGTTCAAATTCTTGGAGCAAAAGAACCCATCGAATCAATCTAGGCTTCGAGTCCTTCTTTGAGACGAGATATCGAATGGCGGTGTGATTAGTGAAAACTGTCACCTTAGTCCCAAGTAGATAAGATCGAAATTTCTCAAAACCGTAGACAATAGCCAAACGTTCTTTCTCCGTAGTAGTGTAATTCAGTTGAGCACCATTTAGAGTCTTACTAGCGTAGTAGACTACATGAAATATATTGTTCTTTCTCTGCCCAAGAACTGCTCCAACTGCATAGTCACTTGCATCACACATCATCTCAAAAGGCTCATTCCAATCAGGTGCAGTTATGACAGGTGCCGTAATTAGACTCTTCTTCAATGTCTCAAAAGCTGCAAGACACTCGTCATCAAATTTAAAAGGAACATCTTTCTCTAACAGACTGCACAAAGGCTTTGAAATTTTTGAGAAATCTTTGATGAAACGCCTGTAGAAACCCGCATGACCAAGAAAACTGTCAATTCCCTTAACATAAATTAGTGGAGGAAGATTCTCAATGACCCCCACCATGGCCTTGTCCACCTCTAGGCCTTTATTAGAAACCTTATGCCCGAGAATAATGCCCTGACACACCATAAAATGACATTTCTCCCAATTGAGAACCAGATTGGTCTCAACACACCTCTTGAGAACGTGTCCCAGATTCTGCAAGCATTCATCAAAGAATCTCCAAAGACTGAGAAGTCATCCATGAACACCTCCACATTCTGGCCATTCATGTCAGAAAAGATGGCCATCATTCATCTCTGAAATATGGCTGGTGCACCAAAAGAAACTCATCTGAAGGCGAAAGTACCAAATGGACAAGTGAAGGTAGTCCTCTCCTGATCTTCTGGAGCGATACAAATCTGATTGTAACCCGAATAGCCATCCAGAAGACAGTAATACTCATGACCGGCCAACCTGTCAAGCATCTGATCAATGAAGGGCAATGGGAAGTGGTCCTTCCTAGTGGCTTTGTTCAGCTTCCGATAGTCCATGCAGACTCTCCACCCCGTGACTGTCCGTGTAGGAATAAGCTCATTCTTTTCATTTGCTACCACAGTAATTCCACCTTTCTTTGGTACACATTAAATTGGGCTTACCCATGAACTGTCAGAGATAGGATAAATGATCCCTGCATCTAGCCACTTCAGAATTTCCTTCTACACTACTTCCTTCATGATATGATTAAGCCTTCTTTGCTTTTCGACTGTAGGCTTGCTACCTTCTTCTAGCAGAATTTTATGCATACAGTAAGAAGGGTTGATCCCCTTGAACTCTCTCAGAATCCTCAAAAGCTTTTCCTCATCACTACCTGAAAGGTCAGATGCAATAATAACAGGCAGAGTAGATGCATCACCTAAAAATGCATACTTCAAATGCTCAGGTAAAGGATTAAGCTCAAGAGAGGGGGATTCCTCAATAGAAGGCTTGAGGCATTTAGGAGCTTTGTTCAATTCCTCCATTCCAAGAGATTCAAAAGGCATATCAATCTTCCTCTTTGTTGGATTTTTAACGCAGCGGGGGCATGGAAAAACACTTTTACACATACAAAATCCAAATAAAAGCATATAAATCGTGAATAAAAATTCGAGGGATCGAATCTAACCTTTAAAAACAATTCGGAGATAACGATCAGAGATCCTTAGCAGTTGCTCCTCAAGTGTGAAGCACTCCACCGGTATCCACCAAGAAAACGACTTTTAGGAGGAGGAGGAGGTGGAGAGAATTTGGTTTTCTGAAACTTTTGGGTTTCTGGGGTTAAAATAAAATAGGGTCTATAATAGTGTATTTATAGGCAAAATTTTCAGCTGAAATTTTCCCATAAATATTATTATTATTATCCCATTTATTATTCTCATTAATAATTAAAACACCTTTTAATTATTAATCTTTTTTCTAAACACTTTAGAAATAATTCTCTCTCTTGATTTAATTTCCAAAAATTAAATCCTTAATTAATAATATTAAGAACTTTTCTTAATTAATTTATAATCAATTAAATCTCATTTAATCAATTATTAAATTTGCCAATTAATTATTTATTTCACAAATAAATAATTATTAGCCATTATTAATTAATTCCTCCACCATAAAATCATTCTCTTTTTATGGTGTGACCCTGTAGGTTCAATATTAAGCCGGTAGTAGAAATAAATAATAATAAAACTATTTTATCATTATTTATATAAATTCTCTAATTTATTAAATATGATTAATTAATTAATCACATTTATTCTACATCGTGAGTGATGCTTCTCAACATATCGCGACTATCCGGATAATATAAATTCACTGCTTAGAATACCAAGAACCTGTCAGTGAATAGTTACCGTACAATAAACTCCTTCTACCCTACAATGTTTCGATTAAATACAAGGCATGGATCTCGTGTCAAGCCTATCTAATTCAATCACTTGCTTACCATTTACTATGCGTAGTTCTATGCAAATTAGAAACTCCTTTCTAATTTAATTCACTCTGGCCAGAGATTCCTGAACTAGCATAAGTGGATCAGCCTTGAACATTCTATTCCTTCACTGGAAGGGGTAGATCCTTTATTGATCATACACTATTTTCGTGTACAAATTCCTATACCCAGAAGAGCCCTAATAATTGTCCCTGGAGACTAAGAACTAAACCAAAGCATAGTTCAGTGTACACAAGATGACTATGATGACCTCAAGTCTAAGGATACTTGTACAACTATCACTAAGCGAACAACTGCTGACACGTGAGTGAACTCCATCAGTTGTTCAGCTAGGCGAGTCATGTTCAGTGAACTTATTCTATAATAAGCACCTACATACTAGCTATAGTGTCACCACACAAATGTCTATGAGAACAGACATCCTTCATAATGAAGCAAGCATAGTATGTACCGATCTTTGCGGATTATTAATTACCAGTTAGTAATCCTATGACCAGGAACTATTTAAGTTTAGAGTTATCATCTTTTTAGGTCTCACTATTATGATCTCATCATAATCCATAAAAAGCTTTACTCTAAACTATGGTATATCTTATTTAAACACTTAAATAGATAAAGCCCGTAATAAAAACAAAACAAGTCTTTATTAATATCAATGAAATCAAAACAGATTACATAAAAGTTATTCCTAAATCCTAATACATGATTGGACTTAGGACATATTCCTTTCAATCTCCCACTTGTACTAAAGCCAATCACTCTGGTATCTAATACCCATCTCATCTTTATGACGATCAAAGTGACTTTTAAAAAGTAGCTTTGTGAGTGGGTCTGCTATGTTGTTATGTGTGTCAACTCTATTTCAATACAATACAAGAAATATTATCGCGCTCCCACTAACCTTTGTATACACATGGTCCATCTACGTCTTTGATAAAACCAAACTCTTTGGATGTTCCATCTACGAGAAGCTTGCTTTAAACCACATATGGTTCACAGCAGCTTACACACTAGGTTTTCATTTCACTTGGAAAGAAAACCATCTGGCTATTTGCCAGATCTCATAGTCGTAGTAAGCAGCAATCGCAAGCAAAATCCGAACTGATTATAACAGGGCTACAGGTAAAAGGTTTCATCAAAGTCAATTCATTGCCTTTGTTTGAATTCTTTTGCCACAAGCCTGGCCTTATAGGTCTCCACCTGGCCATCTGCTATAATCTATCTTTTGTATACCGTATACATAGATTCCATTTTGGATTTCATGGCACTATGCCATTTCTCTGAGTCAACACTACTCATAGCCTCATTATAGGTGTTAGGAATGTATGTGCATTAGTTTGATGATATGTTTAACAAAATACTTAAGTAGAAATTTAGTGTCTGTAGCCTCAACGGATAAGACCACTTTGGCTATCCGTTGATGGTGTAGCTTTACTTAGAAATAAGTCTAGTGTTGTAGCATATTTCAGTCTCTGTATTTAAAATGTAATTCTTGGAAGTTGAGAGAAACTATGAGTCATGTTGACTACTAGATGATATGCAGATAGGAAGGCCAATTGTAAATACTTCATGCCTTGTAATTTTGTATAAGTGAAGTGGTATCAACGGATGACTTAAAGACCTTCAACGGATGAGAAGCTAAGCTTCAACGGATGTCTCTAAAGCTTCAACGGATAAAGTCATCAACGGATAACATCCTTCAACGGATGAGTGCATCAACGGATGAAAGCTTCAACGGATAACATCCTTCAACGGATGAGTGCATCAACGGATGAAAGCTTCAACGGATGTTCTGATGATTAGCCGTTGATAAGGGGTAGTTGTACCTACAAACAGAGGCACATGGGTTGATAGAGACAACTGAGATGTGGTAGCCGAATTTCAGGAACAACAGAAAAAGCAGCCGTTCTTCTCTAGTACAAAGATGCAATAGTCAACAAAGTACTGGAGTGAACAGGAAAAGAAGCAAGTGAAGATCTTATTTTATTACTGTATTTTATATTGTTCTTCACTTGTACACTTGGTAATATATAAACCAAGTAGAAGCTAGTAATTAGAAGAGAGATTTTCCAGAGCTGTTTAGAAAAATATTGAGAGAAAATTCATCTAGTTTGTACTAGGATGCAGCTGTGATCAACATTGTTTAATCACAGATTTTCTAAAATACCATCTCTGGTGGAACAACAAATCCACCAGAAAAGTTTTTAAGGTCTGTTGTGTTCTTTACATTTGTGCTTGAATATATATCTGTCTGTATTAGCTTAAAGCAATTCACACACTTGTTCTTCTTGAACACACAACTTTCATAAACTGCTCAAAACTTGAAAAAGTTTTGAGATTTACATTCAACCCCCCTTCTGTAAATCTCATTGTTAGTCCACTAGGAATAACAATTGGTATCAGAGCAGGCTCTTGACATACAAAGAGTTTAAAGATCTTGGAATCTAACAAAGATGAGTAAGAAGGATATTGGAGTAAAGATCCCAGTTCTTGACAAAGACAGTTATCACCATTGGAAGGTGAAAATGCACCTTCATCTACTCTCCCAAGATGAAGGTTATGTAAACTGCATTGAGAATGGTCCTCACATTCCCCACAAAGTAGCAACAGTTGCTACAACCACAGTTGCTGTTGGTCAATCCATTCCAAAACCTAGAGCAGAATGGACAATGGAAGACACAGAAGAAGTCCACAAGGATAAGAAGGCTATGAACATTTTGTTTAATGGTCTTAACATGGATATGTTTGATAATGTGATAAATTGCACAACTGCCAAAGAGGTTTGGGACACAGTTCAACTACTGTGTGAAGGTACAGAACAAGTGAAAGAAAACAAAATGCAGCTTCTCATTCAACAGTATGAATACTTTCATTTTGAAGAAAATGAATCTTTAAATGAAACATTCAATAGGTTCCAAAAGCTGTTGAATGGACTGAAGCTGTATGGAAGAGTGTACCAGGTGAAGGATTCAAATCTTAAATTTTTAAGATCCTTGCCAAAGGAATGGAAACCCATGACTGTCTCCTTAAGAAACTCTCAAGATTATAAGGACTTCACTCTTGAAAGATTGTATGGAATCTTGAAGACTTATGAACTAGAGCTGGAACAGGATGAGGTATTGGAGAAGGGGAGAAAGAAAGGAAGTTCAGTTGCATTGGTAGCTGAAGATGAGAGGAAATGCAGACAAGAAACTGCGAGATCTACATCAAACTCCAAAGATGGTATAAGAAATCAGGAATCAAGCAAGGGGAAAGAGCAAGTTGCTGAAAATGAAGACAACTCCAGCCAAGATGACTCAGATGGTATTGATGAGCATCTTGCATTTCTGTCCAGAAGATTTGCAAAGATGAAATTCAAGAAAAACACTAGAGCCACTAAACCTCACAAAAACACTGTGGACAAATCCAAGTTCAAGTGTTTCAATTGTGGTATAAGTGGACACTTTGCAGGTGAGTGCAGAAAGCCAACCTCTGAAAAGAAGAAATTTGAACAAGTAGATTACAAAAAGAAATATTTTGATCTACTCAAGCAAAAGGAGAGGGCTTTCATTACTCAAGAAAGGGACTGGGCAGCTAATGGAGATGAAGAGGATGAAGATGTGGAGTATGTCAACCTTGCTCTCATGGCTGATTCTGAAGAAAATGAAGTTAGTTCATCAAGCAATCAGGTAATCACTACTGACTTAACACAGCTTACTAAAGAAGAGTGCAATGATGCTTTTAATGACATGTCTACCGAATTGTATCATTTGCGTGTGTCTCTTAAATCTCTTGCTAAAGAAAATAGTAGGATTAGAGAGAACAATCTGTTTTTAAGTAATAGAAATGCTTTGTTAGAAGATAAGATGATTGACCTAGAGAAAACAAAGTTGCATTGTATATCTGTTGAAAATGAACTAGCTGAATCTGTTAAGAAAGTAGAAATACTTTCCAATCAATTAGAGAAAGAGCAAGAGGTGATTAAAGCCTGGAAGACATCTAGGGATGTAAGTGCTCAAATTGCTAAGGTCCAAGGAATTGAATCATTCTGTGAAACTGCCTGGGATAAAAATAAAAAGAAACTGGAATTAATTGATGGGCTGTCAACGGATGTGGAATCAACGGATGATGAAAGTTATCCGTTGAAGGAAGAAAAGGAGCATCCGTTGAAGGTTCCTCAATCAAAACAGGCAGATGTTTCTAAAAGAGAGAATCTAAAGAAACTCAACAAAAAGTTTGGTTCAACTTCAAAGAACTTTGTCAAAGAAGAAGCAAGCACATCCAAAGATGTCAGTAAGGTGAATGTAGGGCACATGACCTTAGAACAGTTAAATAATAGGCTCAAGATGGTTGAGGATAAAAAGGAATCTAAAAGAAAATCCAACAGAAATGGGAAGGTAGGAGTTAATAAACACAACAATTACACACCTGATAGGTATGCTCCTAGAAAAAGCTGTGTGCATTGTAGTAGTGTTAATCATCTATCTGCTAGTTGTAAATCCATTAAGAAGACTCCCATAAATGTACCCTCTTCTATGCCTAATATGTCTGCATCACCTCTGCATGCTATGCCTGTTATGTCTCAACAAAATCCTTATGCACATTTTGTAAACATGCCATATTTTAACAATCCTTATCTTGCTGCATTTAGTATGCCTCAAATGCCATACAATATGCCCATATGGAATAACATGTTTGCACAATCAATGCCTAATAATTTTACAAATGTGCTAAATGATTCTGTGACTAACCCTACACCTCAACCAACTACATCTAAGACCAAGGTTGACTCAAACTTACCTAAGTCTAAAGATGCAGGAGGAATGAAGTCTAGGAGAAAGGCTAACAAGAATGGACCCAAGGAAACTTGGGTACCAAAATCAAATTGATTGATTTTATGGTGTGCAGGGAAATGGAAGAAATCTATGGTACTTGGACAGTGGTTGTTCAAGACACATGACAGGAGATTTCTCCCTGCTCACAGAGTTCAAGGAGAGAGCTGGCCCTAGCATAACCTTTGGAGATGACAGCAAAGGGTTTACTATGGGATATGGCTTGATTTCAACAAGGAATGTCATCATTAATGAAGTTGCATTAGTTGATGGTCTCAAGCACAATTTACTGAGCATCAGTCAACTATGTGATAGAGGGAATACAGTTTCCTTCAATTCTGAAGCCTGTGTTGTCACTAGTAAGAAAGACAACAAAGTGGTTCTAACTGGAGTTAGAAAAGGAAATGTGTACATAGCTGACTTCAACTCTACAGATGCAGAATCCATTACTTGTCTCTTCAGCAAAGCAAGCACAGTTGAAAGTTGGCTATGGCACAAGAAGCTATCTCACTTGAATTTCAAGACAATGAATGATCTAGTCAAAAAGGACTTAGTTAGAGGAATCCCTCTAGTTGAATTCTCAAGGGATGGTTTGTGTGATGCTTGTCAGAAAGGCAAACAAAGGAAAGCATCATTCAAAAAGAAGCTTGAAATAACAATTGATGAACCATTACAGCTGCTACATATGGATTTGTTTGGACCAGTCAATGTATTGTCTATTGCAAGAAAAAGATATTGCTTAGTGATTGTAGATGATTTCTCAAAGTTCTCATGGGTCTATTTTCTTGGATCAAAGGATGAAGCAAGTGAAATCATTATCAATCACATCAGGCAAGTCAACAATCATCCTGACTTGAAGGTTAGAAATATCAGGAGTGACAATGGAACTGAATTCAAGAATTTGACATTAAGGCTGTTCTGTGAAGAAAATGGAATCATGCATGAGTTCTCAGCTCCAAGAACACCTCAGCAAAATGGGGTTGTTGAAAGAAAGAACAGATCTTTAATTGAAGCTGCCAGAACAATGCTTGAAGAATCAAAGTTACCAACATATTTCTGGGCTGAAGCTGTTAATTGTGCCTGCTTCACTCAGAATATTTCTTTGATCAATCAAGCTAAAGGCATGACTCCTTATCAGTTGTTCAAGAGAAGAAAACCAACTCTAAACTTTCTTCATGTCTTTGGATGTAAATGCTTTATACTGAGGAATCAATCTGACCATAAAGGGAAGTTTGATGCAAAGGCTGATGAAGGGATATTTGTTGGTTACTCAGCTGGAAAATCTTATAGGGTCTACAATCTAAGAACCAACATTGTTATGGAATCTGTGCATGTTGTGTTTGATGATAAAAAGATTGATGGACTAACAGATGAGGGACATAATGAGAGACTCAAATTTGACAACATTGAGATATATTGTGATGATAGTGAAGAGGAGACTGATGGAGATGACACTTCAAAAGGGATTCAAAACATGCCCTTGGATAATGCACAAAATACTGCATCCGTTGATAGAGGCAATGCAGTATCTGTTGAAAGACATAGTGCATCATCCGTTGAAGTACAAAATGAAGCATCCGTTGATCATAATTCATCAACGGATAATCGATTTACATCATCAGTTGATAGAACTCCAAGTTCCCTGCAAAGGACCAACAACTCAGGGGGAGTTTCAACTAGTCAACACTCTGTCTCACATCATGACAATACTGAGGCCACCTCATCTAGAGCACATCTTCCACCACAAAGGAAATGGACCAAGAATCATCCCTTTGAACTGATCATTGGTGATGCATCATCTAAAGTGCAAACAAGAAAAGCCACTCAAGATGAATGTCTGTATAGTAGTTTTCTGTCTCAGGAGGAACCTAAGAAAGTGGAAGAAGCTCTATTGGATCCAGATTGGATATTAGCTATGCAGGAAGAGCTGAACCAATTTGAGAGAAACCAAGTATGGAAGCTGGTACCCAAACCAAAGAACAAGAGTCCTATTGACACAAAGTGGGTATTCAGAAACAAGATGGATGAAAATGGCATTATCATAAGGAATAAAGCCAGACTGGTTGTTAAAGGCTATTCTCAGCAAGAGGGAATAGATTTTGATGAAACATATGCTCCTGTTGCAAGACTTGAAGCCATCAGAATATTTCTAGCCCATGCAGCCCATGCCAATTTCAAAGTCTATCAAATGGATGTCAAGAGTGCATTTCTAAATGGGAAATTAGAGGAAGAAGTCTATGTAAGTCAACCTCCAGGATTTGAAGATCCAAATTTTCCAGACTATGTGTATTATCTGTTGAAAGCACTCTATGGACTGAAGCAAGCACCTAGAGCCTGGTATGAAACCTTATCAAAATTTCTTTTGGAGAATCACTTCACTAGAGGTACTGTTGATAAAACTCTCTTCTTTAGGGATGTTAATGGCTCTAGTATACTTGTTCAAATTTATGTAGATGACATAATATTTGGCTCTATAGATGATAAACTTTGCAAAAAGTTTGCTAAGCTAATGCAAAGTAATTATGAAATGAGCCTAATGGGAGAACTAACCTATTTTCTTGGTTTACAAGTTAAACAAGTTAGTGATGGAATTTTCATTAGTCAAACTAAATATATTTATGATCTTTTAAAGAAGTTTGACTTAATGGAATGTTCATCTGCAAAAACTCCCATGGCCACTGCCACCAAACTTGAATTAAATAAGACTGAAAGGTCTGTGGATATTACAAGTTATAGAGGCATGGTTGGTTCACTTTTATATTTAACTGCTAGCAGACCAGATATAATGTTTGCTACATGTCTATGTGCTAGATTCCAAGCTGATCCTAGGGAGTCTCACTTAATTGCTATCAAAAGGATTTTCAGATATCTCAAGGGTACACCAAATTTAGGTATTTGGTATCCTAGAGAATCTGGCTTTGATCTAATTGGTTATTCAGATGCAGACTATGCAGGTTGCAAAATAGATAGGAAAAGTACAACAGGCTCCTGCCAATTCCTGGGAAACAAGCTTGTATCATGGCTTAGCAAAAAGCAAAATTCAGTCTCTACTTCTACAGCTGAGGCTGAATACATTGCTGCTGGAAGTTGCTGTTCTCAAGTGTTATGGATGAGGAACCAACTCCTTGACTATGGACTTCATGTTGATAGAATTCCTATCTTTTGTGACAACACAAGTGCCATAGCCATAACAGAGAATCCTGTGCAGCACTCAAGGACCAAGCACATTGATATCAAGTACCACTTCATTAGGGAGCATGTCATGAATGGTACAGTGGAACTACATTTTGTTCCAAGTGAACAACAAATTGCTGACATATTTACCAAGCCACTTGATGAATCAACATTCACAAGATTGGTAAGTGAGCTAGGTATGCTTAATTACTCTTAAAATTCATGTCTTTATTGCAATTTGAATTGAAGCCTGAAATATATTAGTTGCTAAGAACAAATTTGACTTTTAACATAGTTTATTCCATCAACGGATGTTCCCTATCCGTTGAAAGTCAAAATTGCTCTATCAACGGATAATCATTATCCGTTGAAAGACAAATACATTTCTGGAATTTTTATCCGTCAACGGATAAAACTGAAGTACCTTTCAACGGATGACAATTTGCCTTATCCGTTGAAATGTCACATCAATCGATTCAGGTGTTTAACAGCCGTTGATTCTATTCTCTTAACCGTTGATACTCATACATACATCTGTATGTATTGGTTTTAAAGGTAGTTTTTAGAATACTTACAGTTTATTCTTAAAACGGCTGAAATTCACTAACGCATATTTATTGATAAATCTTTATTTTATATTTTTGTTTATTAATTTGAGAAAGCATATAAGTCCTTCTGATTGTTCATTTTTACTTTACGCTTTCTTAAAATTTCAAGCATTTACCATTTTCTCTCTGCAAAAACTTCAAGTTATTCTCTGCAATTTCTACTCACAACAATGGCACCAGTCGTGAAGATTATGTCTCAATCTGGGTTCATCTATGAAAAGAACAATTTCATAGCTTTGGTAGAAAAGAATGAAGCCCACTCAGACTATCACAAAATGATGGACTTCATCAAAAACTGTAAACTTAGCTATGCAATGCTGGAAGCCCCAACAATTTTCTGTGAAGTAGTTGAGGAGATTTGGACAACTGCTGAGTTCAACTCCATGGATATGACTATCTCCTTCACTCTCAAAGGTAAAACTCACTGTATTAACTGTGATGATTTACAAGCATGTTTTAAATTGCCTGAGAACAATGCCATGACACCACACACTGATAGTGATGTATCCAGCATGTTAGATTCCATAGGTTATTCTCTTAACTCTGCTAATTTAGGGAGTATTAGAAGAAAAGGCCTTAGGAAAGAATGGAGTTTCCTTGGGGATGCCTTTATAAAGGTTTTCTCTGGGAAAATTAGTAATTTTGATGCCATAACTTCATCTCTGGTTAATATGCTCTATATGCTTGTTTCTGATAGGTATTTTAACTTTAGCAACTATGTGATGCTAGAATTAGGTACTAGATTAGGTAACAAAGCTAATAGACCTAATAACATCTATTATGCTAGATTCTTTATGTTATTGGCTAACCATGTTGCTGAAGGTTTAGTCATAATCAATGAGAATAATAAACTCAAGTGCTGGGCACAAGAGAAAAGAGTTCTTGCAGACTTGATGAGAATGGATCTTAACAGCAGTGTGTCATTGGTATATTTACCAATCATAAATGCACCTCAGGTAGGTGAGGTAATTGCTTCTACAACTCCTACTTCTTCCAACCCCTCTATTTCTTTATCTTCTAGTGTGGCCATGAAATCTGTGATGCCCCAACAGATTTCTACCAAGGTCACCAAAACTAAACTTTCAAAATCAAAGACAAAGAAATCCACCTCTGTTGTTTCTCAAAAGACAACAGTTGTAACACCAACTATTAACCCTGAGGTGAGTGAACAGGGTGTGAGTGGTGAGGGGAGGGGTGAACATCAAAGAAACCCCCAGGATAAGGAAGGAAAGTTGAGTGCTTCCCAAGCTAGCCAAGCCACAGTTTCTCAAAAAGCTGTGGTGGTTGAAAAGTTATCTAGCACATCCCTAGTAGCATCCTCCCAAAAGGATGTTACTATTGAAAATAGTTCCAAACCAGGAACACAGAACAAACGAGGGAGGGACACTAAAGCCAAACACTCACCAACAAAAGCCTTTATTAGAAGAAAGAAGGCTAGAACCCAATCTTCTACACAGGGTGCACACACTGCACAGATTCATCCATCTGTATCTATGCCTTCTCAAACTCAGTTTGATGTGACTCCAATAAATGTGGAGTCACAGCCCCATTCTCTCACAATAATCACACATCAATCACCAAACACTTCATCACCATCTCTGGATGTGGATATGTTATTCCCATCAATTCCTGATTCTCCCTCTTTACAACTCAGGGAGAAGCCCCACTCAAATACAGGTGATCATCATCTCTTGGATGATTTGTTGGATCACCCGCAAATTCTTTCAGATATAATTGAAGGATCTGTGTCACCACATCTCAAATCAATCTACACAGATTCAACAGTTATATCACTTTCAATTTCAACTTCTTTTCCTTCTTCAACGGATATCACTCATCCGTTGACAAGTGGTTGTTCTTCAACGGATAAGCTTAACAGCAGTTATCCGTTGATAACATCAGTTTCACCTTCAACGGATATTCCACATCCGTTGACAGTCTCTACACAAATAACTGAATTAATCCCAAGTGTAGAAGACATGAATACTGTGCAATCACTCTTAGGATTGAGGGAAGGGAGTGACAATTTGAGTGAGAGGCTGGGTTGCTCCCAGGCAAAAGGAGAGATTGAGAGCTCAAAAATGCATGCTATTTCTTCCAGCATGGCAAAAGTAAGTGAGTGGAGTACCACCTTAGTAGGTGAAGGTGAGGGAGTGAGTTGTGTGAGCCAGGGGGAGCCCCTGATGCAAGAACATAGAGAAAAAGAGAGAAAAGCAGGTACAGTAGATACAAGGGTGGAACCAGCCATTGCTAATGAGTCAATGATTGTGGATGATGCTGAAAAGGAAAGACAATTTCAGCAACATTACAAAGCTGTAATTGATAACATTTCCTTGGATGCTGACACTTTTACTCATCCTGTGACAGCCTATCAACTGTTGGCTGCTCAGGGCAATGAGAAAGCAGAAAGGTCACTACATCTAGTGCACACAACAGAATCTCTTCAAAGGGATAAAGCTGCCATTAACAAAATGCCTTCTACAGCTGGTGAGCCATCTGAGGAATTTGGAGCAAATTCTGATGATGATGACTCTATTTCTTTTGATGGAAGCATGAACTTAGGGGGAGATGAAGGCCCTAGTTCAATTCCAAATCTACCTGAATGGGCCTTGACTAAGGAGTACAGATCAGGGGAATTCAATGTCTCTTTAGTCAAACAAATCAACACTATTCAACAGGCCATTCAGAATACTTCACATGCAAGTATCAAGGCTATCCTTCAAGCTCACCTGGACTCACTGCATCTCATGAAGCTGCAGCAAGTGAAGCAGAATCTGAGTATGGATGATCTCAGGAAGGATATTGCTGACTTGAAAACCTATACTTCAGAAAAATTGGATTCAGTCATGCCCTATGGTACATTGCAGGACTTGGTTTTGAGATTGAAGAAAGAATCTGTTACTGAAAAACGGTTGGCCAAGTTAGAAGACAGAGTTCAAGTTATTGAAAATTCTGTGGCCACCATTCTTCACAATCAACAATCTCAAACCAGTCTCCTAATGCAGCTGGCAAAAGCACAAGGCTTGACCCCTCTCCTTGATGATAACAAAAAGGGGGAGAGTAAAAGGGAAGGGGAAGGAGAGCCATCTACAAAAGTCAACATATCTAAAGTGCTAGTTCCTGCCATCACTACTTCTCCAATCATTCAAATCAAGGGCAAGCCTGATGGAATTGATTTGATTCAGCTAGCAGCAGCTGAAATTCAAGTGAAAGAGCAAAGGAGGAGAATTGATGAAAGGTTGCAACTGTTGTTTGGTTCTACACAAGACAAATCAACATCTGTGAAATACAGCACAAAAATTGAACCAATCAACATGGAGCTCATGCCAGTAGGGAGTCATAAGGATGGAGAAGCTTCTTCCAAAGAACTACAAGCTATAATTCTCAAGCCCAATGAAAGATCCAATAAGGACTCAACAAAGAATCCTTTAAAAGAAGTGGACTTTCCTCCTCCAAAAGCTGATGAGAACAAGATTTTAGGCAGAAGTATTGCTTATCTCAAAAAGACCATGGATGAGGCTGTAAGGAGAAATAGAGCTATTATCATTAGAGAGGGAAAGAGCATATGTGTGATGCAAGGACATCCCAAATTCTCAATAGCCAAGAAGGAAGAAGATAAGCAATTAAAGGCTGACAAAAGAGCACAAGCAAAGCTTGAACAACAGCTAAAGTCAAGTCTAGTTGAAAAAGAAAAAGGGATTGAAGTCAGGGGTGAAGACAAGACTACAAACCTAGATGGGGTTTTAGGGAGTATATTTGGTGAGAGTGTGGAAGAAAGAGAGGAATGGCAGAAGGGAAACAGAAGAAAGGCCAAGGCACATAGAAGGAGTGGAGATAACACTGAAGTAACCAAATCTATATCTAAACCACTACCTTCCATACCTGAACCCCTTATTGGTGATCCCACAATAAACATCCATGGTGAACCAATCATTCCAAAAGAGGAACCTATTGATTGGGACACTATCAAATTGCCTACCTTTCTAACCACTCTTCCACTACCAAAGAAACAGAAAAGAAAACCAAAATCTACACCTCCCATAACCTCTAAGAAATTCACTCAAAAACAAAAACCTAAGCCTAAGTCACCCATTTCTAAAGATGATTATGTTCACATCTGTGACATAAAAGAAATTTCAGACATTGAACTCTATCTGGATGAGCTGGAGGATGTAAGGGGAATAGCTGCCTACAGACAGTTACCAGAGAGATTAGTGTTCAGATATAAAGGAGCTGGGGAAAGAACATGGCCTCTCTACAGGATTCTGGATGAAGGCTACTCTACCTTGATTAGAGTCTATTCAGCTATATAAAAGGATTCTGGCTTTACCAGAACTGCCAAGACTGAAATTCTCAACAAGATAGCCAATATAAGGAAAACTTGGAGGGAGCCCAATGCTTTACCCAGGACTTTACTCATTCAAGAAAGGGAAATGAAAATTCTCAAATCACCTCATTGGTTGATGGAATTTAGAGATGATAAAGGAGTCAGAAGATTTTTCAGACTTGAAGACCAACTCAAGATTGCCAGCAATGAAACTCTCAAAGAAATGCAATCTAAGTTGGATGTCAGTGTTGAAGATGAAGCTGAATTCTTCAGACAACTCCAACTCCAAATTGAGGAAAATGACAAAAGGCTAGGAAAGAAAACCAGGGAACAAAGAAGAAAAAGATGATTTGCTCAGACTAAAGGAGTGTCCTTGGAAACACTGTAAATCTTCAATTATCTCCTAGTACATACACTTTTGCAGCATTTTTAAATTTCTACTTAGTTTCAATTCATATATCTGTTAAGTGTTTTGTTATCATCAAGTTAACCCTGAATTTATGCCTACAATTCTTATAGACATAAATAGGGGGAGATTGTTAGGAATGTATGTGCATTAGTTTGATGATATGTTTAACAAAATACTTAAGTAGAAATTTAGTGTCTGTAGCCTCAACGGATAAGACCACTTTGGCTATCCGTTGATGGTGTAGCTTTACTTAGAAATAAGTCTAGTGTTGTAGCATATTTCAGTCTCTGTATTTAAAATGTAATTCTTGGAAGTTGAGAGAAACTATGAGTCATGTTGACTACTAGATGATATGCAGATAGGAAGGCCAATTGTAAATACTTCATGCCTTGTAATTTTGTATAAGTGAAGTGGTATCAACGGATGACTTAAAGACCTTCAACGGATGAGAAGCTAAGCTTCAACGGATGTCTCTAAAGCTTCAACGGATAAAGTCATCAACGGATAACATCCTTCAACGGATGAGTGCATCAACGGATGAAAGCTTCAACGGATAACATCCTTCAACGGATGAGTGCATCAACGGATGAAAGCTTCAACGGATGTTAAGATGATTAGCCGTTGATAAGGGGTAGTTGTACCTACAAACAGAGGCACATGGGTTGATAGAGACAACTGAGATGTGGTAGCCGAATTTCAGGAACAACAGAAAAAGCAGCCGTTCTTCTCTAGTACAAAGATGCAATAGTCAACAAAGTACTGGAGTGAACAGGAAAAGAAGCAAGTGAAGATCTTATTTTATTACTGTATTTTATATTGTTCTTCACTTGTACACTTGATAATATATAAACCAAGTAGAAGCTAGTAATTAGAAGAGAGATTTTCCAGAGCTGTTTAGAAAAATATTGAGAGAAAATTCATCTAGTTTGTACTAGGATGCAGCTGTGATCAACATTGTTTAATCACAGATTTTCTAAAATACCATCTCTGGTGGAACAACAAATCCACCAGAAAAGTTTTTAAGGTCTGTTGTGTTCTTTACATTTGTGCTTGAATATATATCTGTCTGTATTAGCTTAAAGCAATTCACACACTTGTTCTTCTTGAACACACAACTTTCATAAACTGCTCAAAACTTGAAAAAGTTTTGAGATTTACATTCAACCCCCCTTCTGTAAATCTCATTGTTAGTCCACTAGGAATAACAATAGGTCACAGGGTCGTCATCATCAAATGATTGACAACTCATTGTCATTCTCAATGACAAGGCCATATTACCTCTCAGGTTGGCGAGACACTCTCCCTGACCTATGAATGGGCTGTTCCATAAAAGGTTGTTCAGTCAGAACAGGTGTTTCCACTCGATCTGTAGTAGTTTGTGCTTCTTGAACTTCATTAAGTTCAATTTTGCTCCCACTATTTCCTTCAAGGATAAACTCCTTTTCCAAGAAGGTAGCATGTCTGGAGACAAACACTCGATGATCGGTGTAAAAGTAATACCCTAAAGTCTCTTTAGGATATCCCACAAAACTATATTTTATGAATCGATATTCCAGCTTATCTGGGTCAACTTACTTGACATAAGCTGGACATCCCCAAATCTTAACGTGTTTAAGACTCGGTTTCCTTTCTTTCCATATCTCATACGAAGTTTGAGGAACAGATTTTGGAAGGCACCTTATTCAGTAAATATGCTGAGGTTTCCAATGCATAACCCCATAGGAATACTGGAAGATTTGCATAGCTCATCATGGACCGAACTATGTCTAACAAAGTTCGATTTCTCCTTTCAGATACCAATCTGGAGGAGTCCACTGGGAGACTATACCATTTACTTTGAGATAATCTAGAAACACTCCATTAAAGTATTCACCACCTCGATCTAATCGAAGAATTATAATACTATGTTTGGTTTGTTTCTCCACTTCATACTTATACTCTTTGAACTTTTCAAAGGCTTCAGACTTGTGTTTCATCAAACACATATCCGAATCTAGATCTATCATCTATGAAAGTAATGAAGTATGAAAATCCACCTATGGCTTGCTTAGACATTGGTGCACATACATCTGTGTGTACAATTTCTAGCAAATTTGCAGCACTCTCTCCATGTCTACTAAATGGAGACTGCAATGCCACTATAAAGTGAGATTTTCATCATCCCTTTTCTTTTACTAGTTTGTTCAATCTGAAATAAATTATGTCACATACATACAGACCATTATTTAAAGCACCACGTCCATAAAGAATATTATCTCTAAGAATAGAACATTCATTATTCTCAATAATAAATGAAAATCCATCCAAGTCTAACATGGGAATAATATTCCTCACAATCGAGGGAACAAAATAACAATTATTTCAAACAATAGTCTTGCCCGTAGGCATATGTAAATGAAATGATTCTACATCTTCAGCAGCAACTCTTGCTCCATTTCCATCAGTAGAATCACCTCCTCTTCCTCAAGAGTCCTACTTCTCCTTGGTCCCTGCAATAAATTACAGATATGAGAACCACAGGCGGTATCTAATACCCAAGTAGAAATGACATATTCACTTCTATCATGAACATACCTGAATCAGAAGCGGCAGTCTCACTACCATTCTTCTTCAATTCTGTAAGGTAAACCTTGCAGTTCCTCTTCCAGTGCCCCACCTTGTTACAGTGAAAGCAAACAACTTTGCTCTCGGGGTCTTCAACTTTTGGTGGAACCGGCGTTTTCTCACCTACTTTCTTCTTCTTGGAAGAGTTCCTCTTCCTTTTCTTAGGATTGGAACCCTCACCAATTAGAAGAACATAACTCTTTTTAGGGGAAAAATTCGATTCCGCAGTCTTCAACATGTTGTGGAGTTCAGGCAGGCTGACATCCAACTTATTCATGTGAAAGTTCACAACAAACTGCGAGAACGAACTCGGAAGCGATTGCAAGACCAGGTCTTGGCTCAGCTCCCCATCCATGGCAAAACCAAGTTGTCCAATACGTTCAATCAAATTGATCATCTTAAGTACATGGTCATTCACAGATGATCCCTCAGACATCCTACTTCCGAACAGCTCCTTCGATATCTCATATCGAGCTGTCCTCCCTGCCACATCATACAACTCTTGTAGATGCATGAGGATAGTGTGAGCATCCATATGCTCATGTTGCTTCTGTAGCTCAATGTTCATGGAAGCTAGCATGATGCATTGAGCAACATTTGCATCATCTATCCACTTATGATACACAACGTGTTCATCATTATGCGCATCGCTAGCAGGTTCAGTAGGCTTAGGTGAGTCAATCACGTATTCCAGCTTCTCAATCCTGAGAATAATTCTCAAGTTTCGAAGCCAGTCAGCATAATTAGGACCAGTCAATTTGTGAGCATCTAGTATGCTCCTGAGTGATAGGGCAGAAGACATAACGTACAAAGTAAATCTGTAAATGATAAACACATAACAACACTTAGCAAATATTCGATTTCATTTCAAAATACTATATGAATCGGGTCTTTATTCATAAGTGGCTCCCACTAGTTTTCCTAATTTATTCAACCCCCTACATGAAAAATTAAGCATTCATAATGCTAGTGGTAATAGGGATCCTACATTCCATTACACAACCCCGGCTGTGGCACGAAATGCCATGTAATGTTCAATAGGCAGACAACTCTTGTCAATTACATCTAATGTTATTCCCTAATCAAACTTTAGCCTCTTGAATAATTGAGTCACGGCTGTGGCACGACAAACTCAATATTCTAAGTCAAGTCTAACCCAACATTCCGTACAATTGAATCAGTCCCCAAAGGCCCACGGCTGTGGCACGTAACGACCTTTAGATTCTTATTCAATGTACACATCTCTATGTAATACACAAGTATTTCTTATTTCGAAATCAAAGCCCTCGGCTGTGGCACGAAACGACAATGATTCAAAAATAAGAACTACTTTCTACCATGTTGGAAGGCTATGACCGATACAAGCCCGTTGTATCATTGGCCAATTACTACTTGATATTATTTAATTTTAGAGGGATTATATTACATCACAATCATAATCATATTATAAAGAGATTCTTCCTTTTAAATTAAATATTTCAAATCAATAATCAATAATCAGATGATTCCCAGATCGGGTGGAGCATTGTCAAGAGGCGTCACTTAATAACCCTTTCTTACAGATAGAAATCTGTTGTTGACAGAATCATCCTTTCTCTCATATCGAAAATTCATATTCAATTACGTGTTTCACAAACACAAGAATCTCATGATTGTATTCATAATATTATTCTTAAGGTTATGAAACAATTTCACTATACTAGGTTGTCTAACAAACGCCTTATGTTCATTTAAGTTCACCTAAATCTATCACCGCATGATAAAATAAGCATATATCACATATATCAACATGAATAAACATCAAGGTAGGCATGTTATATCATCTAGTACATTAGTCTAAGCATTATACATCTCTATGTATCACATGAAGCATTTAAAAGCAATTTAAACAGTTAAAAACAGCTTAAAAACACTTCTATTAACTATAAACAGTTCGAAACAATTTCATAAAATATCATATAATATACCATTAGAAGCGTCTCGAAAAGACGAATCCAACGGCACCAAAATCGCCCATTTCTGAGCTGGCACGCGCCCACACGCGCCTAAACAAACTTTCCCACGCGCGGCCACGCGCACACGCGCCTGACAGCGCGTGTCTGACTTTCCACCACGCGCACCCACGCGTTCACGCGCTCCACGCACCCGAACCCTGATGCTGACGTCACCAGCGCGTGTCTTCCACGCGCCGCGTGTAACGACCGAGGAATTACTGCTTGTATTATATTATAATAATGATAAATTATGTGTATTATTATGTGGTTAAATGTGTTAAGTCGTTAAACCCTAACTGATATGTGCTATGTGTTGGCTGTTTTGATCCAAACGTGTTTTGGATATTTATTGAGCATTTTATCATCAGTCATATATATATTATATCAAAACCTGTATAGCTCAAAACTATGTTTTAAAAGCCCGTATTTCAAACAAAATCATTGGCCCTATTTTGCCAAAAATGCCCTATCCCATATCGCTATTCTGAACCCCTAAACGTTTTACAAATTTACCTTTTTCGCGAAAAACGACTTTTCCGGACCCCTTCGGGTACCAAAAGCCCCACAAAAATCACATTTTTATTTTTATATGATCATGAAATTATCATATATTATTTTTCTTTGCATTTTTGTAATATTCACAATTTTTGGGAATTTTTGACATTAATTTTGTATTTATTGGATATTTAAAAATTCATTATTAATACCCAAAAATTATAAAAATTGGGGCTAAATATTTTTATTAGATGTATAATTATACCCTTAATTTTATTTAGGGGTATTATTTTCATTAGTATAAATACCTATTTTATTATTAATTATTCATTAATTAATTGTTAAAAATCAGAAAATAAAAAAAATTAGAAAGTGGGGGTGAAGAACAACCAGGGAATTAAACTGCAGATTTGAGAGTGATTCTGTTACCCGTTTTGATCATGTGAGTAACCAAAACAAAGCTCTTGATCTCTACTTTCTGTTCATACCATCAATTTCATGTTTTGATGCTTAGATTTTCAATTCATATTTTAGGGTTCATGAACTGAAATTGGGGGTTTTTGATTCTGGGGTTCTGGGTTGATTTTGATGCTTGGTATAGTTTCCTGTACTTGGTTACAATCGATTTATGTTATTTATTTGAACAAACGATTGTTCTAATGTTAGTTCTTAGTTTCAAGTTTATACAATTTTATTTTAGTTCGTTTTTTTGATTTTGTATGAATCTGAGATTGTTTTGATTATAGGGGTTTGATTGTAGAACTAATAAGCTTTATTTTGATATATTATTTGTAATTTTTCGTGTAAGAATCTGTGAGTTTAGTATTTGGCCGGAAAATTGTTTGATTTGGCCGGAGAAATTGTTCCCGGAGTTATTAGGCGATGTTGTTGGCATGAGTGTGTTTCTCGAGTGATTTTGAATGAAAACCTGCAAAGAATCGATTCAAATGGTTCGTGGTTGTGCCAAATCGAAGCCGCCGGAGTTCGTGACGGAGCTCGCCGTCCGATGCTCTGTTCTTGGCCGGAGAAGACAACCTGTGCAACGGAGACGAAAGAGGACAACGGGGTTGTGTTGCTGCAGTCACGTAGAGTCGAACGGGACAAGAACCTTGCAGAAACGATGGCTTGAAAGCTGGGAATTGCTCGTCGGAAAACTCGTCCGAACCGGTCACCATTGCCGGATTCTGGGCAGCCTGGCCGTGTTCTTGAAGACCCGGGTTCGACCCGGTTTCCAACCCGGTTTCGACCCGGGGTTTGATCCAATAAAACCAAAAATCAGTTCCAGAATTATGTTTCTGGAATTTTAATTATTTATTTATATTTTATTAAAGTAAAAATCAGTTTTTAATAATTCTAAAAAGTAAATAAAAATTAGATTTAAATTCTGAAAAGTATTATTAATAATTTCTGAATTATTTTATTAATTTAGAAATTTGAAATTAGTTATCTATTTAATTATTTATTAGTTATCTAATTAGTTAATAATTAGGTAATTAATTAATAATTAGGTAAATAATTAATAAATAAGGATTAAAAAATAATCGAATAATATGAATAATAATTCGTTAATTAGTTAAATATTCCGAGTAACTCGTACCTATTCGAGTCGTGATTCGTTAAGTTAGAATTATTAATCGAGCGATATTTAATCGAAGAATATCGTACTAATTATTCGTATCGAATAATTAAATATCGATAATTAATTAACGAATTGTATAAGTTATAATAATAATAACAGTTCGATAGTTATTCGAGAATCGCGAGTAGCTCGTATTTATACGAGTAGTTGCTCGTTGAATTATGATTCGAATAATATTTATTTATTCGATAAGTATCGTATCAGTTATTTGTATCGATTAGTTATTTGTAAATAATCGATCTAATTGAGTTAGTGATAATAATTTGTAAATAATTTTAATAAATTATAATTAATTCTAATAATTAGGGATTAATTATTTTAAAATATAATAATTATTAATTAATTATGTAAAAATATAATTAAGGATTATTTAATTATAATTAATTATTTGTAATTAATTATTAATTAATTAAATCTTGTTTAATTCATAATAATTCAACCGTTAATCCGATTTGAGCGAAACGAAGACCCCTAGACTCAGAAAAATGAAACGAATCCAGTAAAAATAATTGTGAGTTTTAATTTCCTCCAAAAGAGTATGGTTTGGTGATAATTAATAGTTCGTAGGCCCTAATAGGGGTATAATTTAACCGAATAATCCCGAAAAATTATAATAAAATCAGATAAGGCTAGTTAATGCAGGTATGAGTCTAGAATCAATTCTAAAAATAATTATAAGTCTAAAAATTGATTATGTGCTTTATGTGCTATGTGCTTTATGTGATTATGTGAACCTATGTGCTATATCAATATATGTGTATATATGCGAATCAGATAGAAACACATGGGTAGACTGATAAGGTTACGTGATATCAATTCCAGATACACGTATATAGTAAGTTATCTAAACAACTATCTTTCCATGATTGGTTCAGTGTTAGCAAGGCAGAGTAAGCTAGGGACAGAAGGCGGTGAGTTGAATCAGGTTAAGTACGCGCGAGGCAAGATTTTCCCCTATTCTAAATTCAGAATAGTGAATTATATTCCATTTTACATATCAATTACACTTTGATAATTCTTGTTCATATGCACTGATACATATCTATTGATTCTTGTTTCTATTTCATTTCGATTCTTGATTTCTCCCAATTTATTGAATCCTCTATTCATATTCCAATATTTTTACCCTTGTTACATATATTATGATATGTACAGATTAATAATACAGTTGGGTATAGATTCGCACTGTATCCTGACTGATCAGCGGGTTATAGTGTATATGTTGGTTCTTGTTTCCAGTCTTGTTCATTTGGCACTCGCCAGTATTGGCAAATTATTAGTCTATACAGACTCAGATGGTTGATCAAACCAGCGGCTTATTGGTTCACTTATTTCTCTCTCTTTATACTATCTATATTGTTGCAGGCTTATTGAGCAATTTTGGCTCATCCTCTTTTATTGTTATTCCTATTGTCTTACAGTTAAGGTAGAGAATGAAACCCATCGGAACCCGCGTAGTCAAGAAGCGAGTCAAGCAGCGGGACCCTCTTATACCAAGGGTGTTCATCCCTATTCCTGAAGAGAGCTTTGAGTTATCAGATCAGGTGTAACAGGATAAGTACTATTATGGTTTGAATAAAAGTTGTGTGGTGAGCATGTAGATAGAATAAAGTTTTGTAATAAAGAGAGTTCTTGAGACGGATTGTTTTTATTTGGTTTGTAATAAAGTTAGTATGTGGTTCTTGTTTTCAAATCTTAACCTTAAAAGATCCTGAGTAGTAGTAGTTCGGGGTAACTATTTCAATTATATTCCGCTTGTGCGAGATTAGTGAGTAGTTATTATTAGTAATGCCCCAAATCTATACCCCGGATTTGGAGGGTGTTACAGTTGGCATCAGAGCTTAGGTTTGACCTTTGAAAACAAGAACGTTAGGGCTAAGATAAGATAGGAAAATGAGATAGGATGAGAGTAAGAATGTTAGGATTGTTTGTCTATGTGATTAGAAGTTATGAGTTTAGGATTGTGATTTGATTATTTTTGTGTTATTATTTTTATGTATATTAGATGGCTTCTTTATCATCATCTACGGAGAGGACCGAGACAGATCCAGGGGATGCACCGATAGTAGCCCCAGTGTCAGAGCAGATCTTACCTCCATTGCCACCTGAGCCAGCACCAGAGATACCACTTCCCCCAGAGGTACCAGATTTTGTAGATTATTTTCCATATTTTGAGCCAGAGATACCAGATTTTCCACCACTAGAGTTCCCGAGGTTCGATATTCCTGACATGATTGATCTTCCGCAGTGGGAGGATTTAGAGCCTCAGATTCCTATGCCACCAGTCGATATTCCAGAGCTGCCACATATGGAGCTAGAGGCAGAGCCGCCAGTGTATGCGCCGATGGAGCAACCTGTCTTATTTCCTGCCCCATTAGCCATTTATGCACATGTTCCAGGAGTTTATCAGTTTCCTCAGCCAGAGTTTATGGATGATATTGTGGTGGATGGACCATTACCTTCTCGAGGTTCCAGCACTGATCTTCGGGAGCATCATACCGTGACTTACCAGCGCTTTCAGGCAGAGAGGGAGGAGAGGATTAGATGGCAGAACCAGTGTAGGGAGATCCTTGGGTTGTATGAGACACAGACGGATGGTCCTGTCAGAGCATTACGACCGGATTATATACTGAGAGAGAGGCTACATCATATTCACTGGGTTAGTTCGCAGCAGCTTACTGATTTGAGACAGCAGGATCTTAGTGCAGAGACAGCATATCGCAGAGCATTGGGACTTACCGAGGCAGTGCTAGAGGCATTGCAGGAGGAGTTGAGCCACGTACCACCAGGATTTTGAGACCAGCAGATCAATGAGTGTGGTATTATGTATATTTTGTAGATAGAGGCAGCATAGTATTGTATGACTAGTGTGTATGAGTGTAGTTACTGACTTTGACCGATAGTAGTAGTAGCAGTATGACTGTTATATCATAGGTTTTTGGTATCAAGCACTGACACCTGTAGCTGGTGTTCTACATGTATATATACAAGATGATCTTTTGCACGTTTCTTTATTTTATTTTCAGTTATTTAAGCATTTATATTTATTTCAGTACCATTGCATATTTACAAATGTAGTTTTATTTACGATCATGTTGTATCCTTATGTAAAAAAAAAAACACATCATACTGTTTTATCTATTCAGTTATTTAATAAGCTGTTTTATTTTCTCAAATCGACTGTTTTAATATATGTTTAATATACTGTTATTAAAGAAGACCGTTGTTTATTTACCAGAAAGATGGCACCTAAAAGAAAAATACAACCCGATTCATCGAATGGGAACACCGAGGGCCAAAACAATAATAAACAGATGGATCAGATGTTTAATCTCATGCAACAGCAAATGTTGATGATGCAACAACAAATGCAGCAGCAACAGCAGCAGTTCCAGCAACAGACGTTACAGCAAGTCGCTCATCCAGGACATCAAGTACCACCAGCAGCGCCTACGACCACTTTCAAGCAATTTCAGTCGGTGAAGCCACCGGAATTTATGGGTTCCACGGATCCTACAAAAGCGAGAGCTTGGCTGAAAGAGATGGAAAAGGCTTTTTCGTTGGTAAAGGTTGAGGAAGAGCAGAAGACGGATTTTTCTAGCTATTTCCTGAAAGGCGAAGCTAATTACTGGTGGGAATCGAAGAAAGCTTTAGAAGAAGAAGGTGTGGTGACCTGGGATAGATTCACTGATCTTTTCTTGGAGAAATATTTTCCTCGTTTTATGAAAAACCAGATGGAGATCAAGTTCCTGGAGCTGAAACAAGACAACTTATCGGTTGCGGATTATGAGACCAAGTTTACGGAATTGGCAAGGTTTGTTCCAGAGCAGGTGGATACGGACGAGAAGCGGGCCAAGAGATTTCAGCAAGGACTAAAACCATGGATTCGTAGCAGGGTAGCTGTGTTTGAATTGACAACTTATACGGCTATTGTTCAGAAGGCTATGATTATTGAAGGAGAAAGCGAAGCAGCTCAGAAAGAGAAAGGACCAGGGAATTTTCAGAATCGTTTCAACAAAAGGCCGGGATTTCAAGCTCGAGGAAAAGTAAACTTTAGGAGGCCAGAACAAAACAACCAAAGGATGGGTAATCGACTACCTGCCCCAACTCAGCAAAGGCTTATTCGACCGCCTGTACCTGATTGCAGAACGTGTGGTAGAAAGCATACGGGAATTTACAACAAGCCAAATGTCACGTGTTTCAAATGCAAGCAAAGGGGACACTATTCTGGAGAATGTCCGATGGGAAAAGCAGAAGTTACTTGTTTTCAATGTGGGAGAAAAGGACATATCACCAGAGACTGCAGAGGAATTGCAATGGCCGCTAGTATTCCAAGAGTTTTAGCATTACCTCCACCTCCACTACCACAGCAATATCAGCCCAAAGCAAGGACTTTTAACATGTCAATGAAGGAAGCGGTACAGAGTCCGAATGTGGTTGCAGGTACACTTCCTGTAAATTCCGTAAATGCTTTGGTATTGATTGATTCAGGAACTACTAGATCTTTTATTTCTGAAGCTTTTATCTCTAAAATAAATTGTGAGGTACAGTGGTTAGATGAAGTGTTAGTCATAAAATTAGCGAATAATGATCAGGTTGCAGTAGATCGAGTATGCCCCAGTTGTGATATTGAGATAGGAAGTTGTCATTTTTCAGTTGATTTGATACCTTTTAGGTTAGGGGAGTTTGATGTTATTCTAGGAATGGATTGGCTATCGAGTAATAATGCTCAAATTGACTGTGCGAATAAGAGAGTGAAATTGCAAACGAGAAGATTGCTACGCCAAGGATGTCAAGCTTATTTAGCCTATGTACGTGATGCTGATAAGGGAAATCCACAGATTAAAGATATTCCATTAGTTTGTGAATTTCTTGATGTTTTTCCAGACGAATTACCAGGACTTCCACCAGATCGAGAAATCGAGTTCACTATTGACTTGACGCCAGGGACCGAACCAATTTCGAAAGCTCCATATCGGATGGCACCTGTTGAAATGAGGGAATTAGCAAAGCAGTTGCAAGAACTTCTTGACAAAGGAATTATAAGGCCAAGTGTATCCCCATGGGGCGCGCCAGTATTGTTCGTGAAAAAGAAGGATGGCAGTATGCGACTGTGTATTGATTATCGTGAGCTGAACAAGTTAACTATCAAGAATAAATATCCTTTACCTCGCATCGATGATTTATTTGATCAATTAAAAGGAGCAGCATGGTTTTCGAAAATCGACTTACGATCAGGCTATCATCAGTTAAAGATCAAGGCCGAAAATATTCCAAAGACAGCATTTAGAACGAGGTACAGACACTATGAATTTCTTGTGATGGCTTTTGGATTAACGAATGCACCTGCAGCGTTTATGGATTTGATGAATCGAATATTCAAGAAGTATTTGGATAAGTTTATCATTGTATTTATTGATGACATTTTGATCTACTCAAAGACGGGAGAAGAGCATGCAGCGTATTTAAGAACGACATTGGAGATATTACGAAAGGAGCAGCTTTATGCAAAATTTTCAAAATGTGAATTTTGGTTGAAAGAAGTGCAGTTTCTAGGGCATATCATCAGCAGAGAAGGCATTCAAGTTGATCCAGCAAAGATTGATGCTGTGCTGAATTGGGAAAGACCAAAGACACCGACAGAGGTTCGAAGTTTCTTAGGTTTGGCAGGATATTATCGAAGATTTGTCAAAGATTTTGTGAAGATAGCAACACCGTTGACCAAATTAACTCGACAAAGTGAAAAGTTCGAATGGAATAGTAAATGTGAAGAAAGTTTTCAAGAGTTGAAGAATCGGTTGGTGACTGCACCAGTATTAGTACTGCCAGACGAGCAAGGAAATTTTGTTATTTACAGTGACGCTTCATATCGTGGTTTAGGATGTGTGTTGATGCAACATGGTAACGTCATTGCATATGCGTCGCGATAACTTAAACCTCATGAGCAGAAATATCCTACGCATGATCTGGAATTGGCAGCAATTGTATTTGCATTGAAGCTTTGGAGACATTATCTGTACGGTGAAAAATGCGAAATCTATACGGATCATAAAAGTCTGAAGTATATCTTCACGCAAAAGGAACTGAACATGCGACAACGTCGATGGCTGGAATTGATTAAAGATTATGATGTTACAATCAGTTATCATCCAGGAAAAGCAAATGTTGTAGCAGATGCACTAAGCAGAAAAGAAAGATTGAATCGATTAACTTCATGTGAAGAATTGGTTAAAGAATTCGACAAATTGGAAATTGAGATTCGTATTCCTCATGAATCTGCAGGAACTATTTACGCTATGACTTTTCAACCAGGGTTGCTAGAAAAGATTCGCCATTGTCAAGATAAAGTGATGAGTCAAGACGACAACTTAACAGGAGAAGAGATTACAACTCAGAAAGATAATGAAGGAATTTTACGTTTTACGTCAAGAATCTGGATCCCTAACGTGGTAGAATTAAAAGAAGAAATTATGCGAGATGCGCACAATTCGAAGTATTCCATTCATCCAGGAAGCACGAAAATGTATCGCGATTTGAAGGAAAACTTTTGGTGGCCGAATGTGAAGAAGGAGATAGCAGAATGGGTGAGTAAATGCTACACATGCCAGCGAGTTAAAGCAGAGCATCAACGTCCTAGTGGGTTATTGCAACCATTAGACATTCCAGAATGGAAATGGGAACATCTAGCGATGGATTTCGTAGTGGGACTTCCAAGGACGAAAGACAATCACGATGCAATTTGGATTATTATTGATCGATTGACGAAATTAGCACATTTTCTTCCAATTAATGAGAGATTTTCATTGGACAAGCTAGTGCATTTATATCTTAAAGAAATTGTGATGCGTCATGGAGTACCAGTATCAATTGTATCGGATCGAGATCCTCGTTTCAATTCAAGATTTTGGAGACAATTCCAAGAATGTCTAGGAACGAAGTTGAATATGAGTACAGCCTATCATCCGCAAACTGACGGTCAAAGTGAAAGGACAATTCAAACGATTGAAGACATGTTACGAGTTTGTGCGATCGATTTTGAAGGTAGTTGGGATGAACATTTACCCCTAGTGGAATTTTCTTATAATAACAGCTATCACGCCAGTATTGGAATGCCACCGTATGAAGCATTATATGGAAGGAAATGCAGATCACCAGTGCATTGGGATGAAGTTGGAGAACACAAGATTTTGGGTCCAGAATTAATTCAGCAAACAAAATAAAAGATTAAACTCATTCGAAAACGAATCGAGACAGCACAAAACAGGCAAAGCAGATATGCAGACCAAGCAAGGAAGGATGTGGACTATCAGGAAGGAGAACGCGTATTGCTCAAAATATCGCCATGGAAAGGATTGACCAGATTTGGCAATAAAGGGAAATTGAAGCCACGATACGTTGGACCATTTGAGATTTTGAAGAAAATTGGGAAGGTTGCGTATGAATTAGCTCTACCACCCCATATGCAGCACATTCACAATGTATTTCATGTATCTATGCTTAAAAAGTATAATCCTGATACAAGGCATGTAATAGAATATGAACCAGTAGAACTTCAGACAGATTTGTCATATGTAGAGCAGCCAATAAGAATTTTAGATAGGCAAGAGAGGATATTAAAAAATAAGTCTGTGTCATTAGTGAGAGTTTTATGGAGAAACCCAGTGGTTGAAGAATCAACCTGGGAGCTTGAGAGTGAAATGTTAGAAAGGTATCCTCAGTTATTTGCATAATGTGATTCTGAGGACAGAATCTTGTTAAAGGGGGGGGGGGAGAATGTAACGACCGAGGAATTACGCTTGTATTATATTATAATAATGATAAATTATATGTATTATTATGTGGTTAAATGTGTTAAGTCGTTAAACCCTAACTGATATGTGCTATGTGTTGGCTGTTTTGATCCAAACGTGTTTTGGATATTTATTGAGCATTTTATCATCAGTCATATATATATTATATCAAAACCTGTACAGCTCAAAACTATGTTTTAAAAGCCCGTATTTCAAACAAAATCATTGGCCCTATTTTGCCAAAAATGCCCTATCCCATATCGCTATTCTGAACCCCTAAACGTTTTACAAATTTACCTTTTTCGCGAAAAACGACTTTTCCGGACCCCTTTGGGTACCAAAAGCCCCACAAAAATCACATTTTTATTTTTATATGATCATGAAATTATCATATATTATTTTTCTTTGCATTTTTGTAATATTCACAATTTTTGGGAATTTTTGACATTAATTTTGTATTTATTGGATATTTAAAAATTCATTATTAATACCCAAAAATTATAAAAATTGGGGCTAAATATTTTTATTAGATGTATAATTAGACCCTTAATTTTATTTAGGGGTATTATTTTCATTAGTATAAATACCTATTTTATTATTAATTATTCATTAATTAATTGTTAAAAATCAGAAAATAAAAAAAATTAGAAAGTGGGGGTGAAGAACAACCAGGGAATTAAACTGCAGATTTGAGAGTGATTCTGTTACCCGTTTTGATCATGTGAGTAACCAAAACAAAGCTCTTGATCTCTACTTTCTGTTCATACCATCAATTTCATGTTTTGATGCTTAGATTTTCAATTCATATTTTAGGGTTCATGAACTGAAATTGGGGGTTTTTGATTCTGGGGTTCTGGGTTGATTTTGATGCTTGGTATAGTTTCCTGTACTTGGTTACAATCGATTTATGTTATTTATTTGAACAAACGATTGTTCTAAGTGTTAGTTCTTAGTTTCAAGTTTATACAATTTTATTTTAGTTCGTTTTTTTGATTTTGTATGAATCTGAGATTGTTTTGATTATAGGGGTTTGATTGTAGAACTAATAAGCTTTATTTTGATATATTATTTGTAATTTTTCGTGTAAGAATCTGTGAGTTTAGTATTTGGCCGGAAAATTGTTTGATTTGGCCGGAGAAATTGTTCCCGGAGTTATTAGGCGATGTTGTTGGCATGGGTGTGTTTCTCGAGTGATTTTGAATGAAAACCTGCAAAGAATCGATTCAAATGGTTCGTGGTTGTGCCAAATCGAAGCCGCCGGAGTTCGGGACGGAGCTCGCCGGCCGATGCTCTGTTCTTGGCCAGAGAAGACAACCTGTGCAACGGAGACGAAAGAGGACAACGGGGTTGTGTTGCTGCAGTCACGTGGAGTCGAACGGGACAAGAACCTTGCAGAAACGATGGCCTGAAAGCTGGGAATTGCTCGTCGGAAAACTCGTCGGAACCGGTCACCATTGCCGGATTCTGGGCAGCCTGGCCGTGTTCTTGAAGACCCGGGTTCGACCCGGTTTCCAACTCGGTTTCGACCCGGGGTTTGATCCAATAAAACCAAAAATCAGTTCCAGAATTATTTTTCTGGAATTTTAATTATTTATTTATATTTTATTAAAGTAAAAATCAGTTTTTAATAATTCTAAAAAGTAAATAAAAATTAGATTTAAATTCTGAAAAGTATTATTAATAATTTCTGAATTATTTTATTAATTTAGAAATTTGAAATTAGTTATCTATTTAATTATTTATTAGTTATCTAATTAGTTAATAATTAGGTAATTAATTAATAATTAGGTAAATAATTAATAAATAAGGATTAAAAAATAATCTAATAATATGAATAATAATTCGTTAATTAGTTAAATATTCCGAGTAACTCGTACCTATTCGAGTCGTGATTCGTTAAGTTAGAATTATTAATCGAGCGATATTTAATCGAAGAATATCGTACTAATTATTCGTATCGAATAATTAAATATCGATAATTAATTAACGAATTGTATAAGTTATAATAATAATAACAGTTCGATAGTTATTCGAGAATCGCGAGTAGCTCGTATTTATACGAGTAGTTGCTCGTTGAATTATGATTCGAATAATATTTATTTATTCGATAAGTATCGTATCAGTTATTTGTATCGATTAGTTATTTGTAAATAATCGATCTAATTTGAGTAAGTGATAATAATTTGTAAATAATTTTAATAAATTATAATTAATTGTAATAATTAGGGATTAATTATTTTAAAATACAATAATTATTAATTAATTATGTAAAAATATAATTAAGGATTATTTAATTATAATTAATTATTTGTAATTAATTATTAATTAATTAAATCTTGTTTAATTCATAATAATTCAACCGTTAATCCGATTTGAGCGAAACGAAGACCCCTAGACTCAGAAAAATGAAACGAATCCAGTAAAAATAATTGTGAGTGATAATTTCCTCCAAAAGAGTATGGTTTGGTGATAATTAATAGTTCGTAGGCCCTAATAGGGGTATAATTTAACCGAATAATCCCGAAAAATTATAATAAAATCAGATAAGGCTAGTTAATGCAGGTATGAGTCTAGAATCAATTCTAAAAATAATTATAAGTCTAAAAATTGATTATGTGCTTTATGTGCTATGTGCTTTATGTGATTATGTGAACCTATGTGCTATATCAATATATGTGTATATATGCGAATCAGATAGAAACGCATGGGTAGACTGATAAGGTTACGTGATATCAATTCCAGATACACGTATATAGTAAGTTATCTAAATAACTATCTTTCCATGATTGGTTCAGTGTTAGCAAGGCAGAGTAAGTTAGGGACAGAAGGCGGTGAGTTGAATCAGGTTAAGTACGCGCGAGGCAAGTTTTTCCCCTATTCTAAATTCAGAATAGTGAATTATATTCCATTTTACATATCAATTACACTTTGATAATTCTTGTTCATATGCACTGATACATATCTATTGATTCTTGTTTCAATTTCATTTCGATTCTTGATTTCTCCCAATTTATTGAATCCTCTATTCATATTCCAATATTTTTACCCTTGTTACATATATTATGATATATCCTGATGTTGGGATACATCAAAAGCATTCCGATTGTTCCGGATGCTAAACTTCGGACTGGATGGTTACGATACAGGCTGGGTTTTACTCAGACCTTTAATTAATAGGCCATAGCTGCCTGAGTACTCCTTATGTTGGTTGGATCTATACAGTTGGGTATAGATTCGCACTGTATCCTGACTGATCAGCGGGTTATAGTGCATATGTTGGTTCTTGTTTCCAGTCTTGTTCATTTGGCACTCGCCAGTATTGGCAAATTATTAGTCTATACAGACTCAGATGGTTGATCAAACCAGCAGCTTATTGGGTCACTTATTTCTCTCTCTTTATACTATCTATATTGTTGCAGGCTTGTTGAGCAATTTTGGCTCATCCTCTTTTATTGTTATTCCTATTGTCTTACAGTTAAGGTAGAGAATGAAACCCATCAGAACCCGCGTAGTCAAGAAGCGAGTCAAGCAGCGGGACCCTCTTATACCAAGGGTGTTCATCCCTATTCCTGAAGAGAGCTTTGAGTTATCAGATCAGGTGTAACAGGATAAGTACTATTATGGTTTGAATAAAAGTTGTGTGGTGAGCATGTAGATAGAATAAAGTTTTGTAATAAAGAGAGTTCTTGAGACGGATTGTTTTTATTTGGTTTGTAATAAAGTTAGTACGTGGTTCTTGTTTTCAAATCTTAACCTTAAAAGATCCTGAGTAGTAGTAGTTCGGGGTAACTATTTCAATTATATTCCGCTTGTGCGAGATTAGTGAGTAGTTATTATTAGTAATGCCCTAAATCTATACCCCGGATTTGGTGGGTGTTACACCGCGCGTGGCACGCCAGCGCGTAAGCCCCATGCGCGCGTGGTCGACGCGCAGTCCTTCCCTTTACAGCGATTCGCCGCCGCCTTCTCTCTCCCTCGGTTTGCGTGCTGCCTGACCTGCTTTACACTGTCTTTTTCTCCCGTGCAGCAGACAGCAGTCCCAACATAGCAGAGTAACAGATGCAATATATATATATATACTTACAATTTATATATATATATGATTATTTAATTACGAATTTAATTGCAAGAACTTCAAAAATTCATAATAAAAAATCTATACATCCTAAAATTATGAAAAAAATACCCAGACGATCTACAACACTTGTAGAACCCAGATCAACATTCAAAATTATTCTGAGAAACGATTTCTCATCAGACAAAATTAATCCATGATATAACTTGTAAAAATCATAATTAATTCATACAAGCACATAAAATTCTGAAATTTTTACCACAGATCTATATGCATACAACCTATGCTCTGATACCATTGTTGGATTTTTAACGCAGCGGGGGCATGGCAAAACACTTTTACACATACAAAATCCAAATAAAAGCATATAAATCGTGAAAAAAAATTCGAGGGATCGAATCTAACCTTTAAAAACAATTCGGAGACAACGATCAGAGATCCTTAGCAGTTGCTCCTCAAGTGTAAAGCACTCCACCGGTATCCACCAAGAAAACGACTTTTAGGAGGAGGAGGAGGTGGAGAGAATTTGGTTTTCTGAAACTTTTGGGTTTCTGGGGTTAAAATAAAATAGGGTCTATAATAGTGTATTTATAGGCAAAATTTTCAGCTGAAATTTTCCCATAAATATTATTATTATTATCCCATTTATTATTCTCATTAATAAGTAAAACACCTTTTAATTATTAATCCTTTTTCTAAACACTTTAGAAATAATTCTCTCTCTTGATTTAATTTCCAAAAATTAAATCCTTAATTAATAATATTAAGAACTTTTCTTAATTAATTTATAATCAATTAAATCTCAGTTAATCAATTATTAAATTTGCCAATTAATTATTTATTTCACAAATAAATAATTATTAGCCATTATTAATTAATTCCTCCACCATAAAATCATTCTCTTTTTATGGTGTGACCCTGTAGGTTCAATATTAAGCCGGTAGTAGAAATAAATAATAATAAAACTATTTTATCATTATTTATATAAATTCTCTAATTTATTAAATAGGATTAATTAATTAATCACATTTATTCTACATCGTGAGTGATGCTTCTCAACATATCGCGACTATCCGGATAATATGAATTCACTGCTTAGAATACCAAGAACCTGTCAGTGAATAGTTACCGTACAATAAACTCCTTCTACCCTACAATGTTCCGATTAAATACAAGGCATGGATCTCGTGTCAAGCCTATCTAATTCAATCACTTGCTTACCATTTACTATGCGTAGTTCTATGCAAATTAGAAACTCCTTTCTAATTTCATTCACTCTGGCCAGAGATTCCTGAACTAGCATAAGTGGATCAGCCTTGAACATTCTCTTCCTTCACTGGAAGGGGTAGATCCTTTATTGATCATACACTATCTTCGTGTACAAATTCCTATATCCAGAAGAGCCCTAATAATTGTCCCTGGAGACTAAGAACTAAACCAAAGCATAGTTCAGTGTACACAAGATGACTATGATGACCTCAAGTCTAAGGATACTTGTACAACTATCACTAAGCGAACAACTGCTGACACGTGAGTGAACTCCATCAGTTGTTCATCTAGGCGAGTCATGTTCAGTAAACTTATTCTATAATAAGCACCTACATACTAGCTATAGTGTCACCACACAAATGTCTATGAGAACAGACATCCTTCATAATGAAGCAAACATAGTATGTACCGATCTTTGCGGATTATTAATTACCAGTTAGTAATCCTATGACCAGGAACTATTTAAGTTTAGAGTTATCATCTTTTTAGGTCTCACTATTATGATCTCATCATAATTTAATAAAAAGTTTTACTCTAAACTATGGTATATCTTATTTAAACACTTAAATAGATAAAGCCCGTAATAAAAACAAAACAAGTCTTTATTAATATCAATGAAATCAAAACAGATTACATAAAAGTTATTCCTAAAGCCTAATACATGATTGGACTTAGGACATATTCCTTTCATTCTTCCACGGAGAAGCATTCAAATACTGCAATTGCTCTTCACATTCGTCATCTTCACTATCTGAATTCCCCAATAAGGCTTTTTTAAGGCATCAGACCTTAGCAATTGATCAAGTTCTGATGTGACCACCAAATTGACCAACTCCACTTTTAAGCACTCCTCATTATCAGTAGGAAATTTCATGGCATTGAACACATTAAAGGTAACATCCTGATCCATCACTCGCATTGTAAGCTCACCCTTCTGCACATCGATCAAGGTTCGTCCAGTTTCCAAGAAAGGTCTTCCCAAGATTATGGGAATCTTCTTATCCTCTTCGAAATCAAGAATTATAAAATCAGCAGGAAAGATGAGTTTATCAACCTTGACCAAGACATCCTCCACAATACCTCACGGATATGTAATAGAACGATCGGCCAACTGCAAGGTCACATACGTCGATTTGGGATCAGGTAAGTCCAACTGCTTGAAGATTGACAAGGGCATCAGATTGATGCTAGCTCCCAAGTCACATAAGCATCTGTCAAAAGACACTTTTCCAATAGTACATAGAATAATGAAGCTTCCTGGATCTTTAAACTTCGGAGGTAACTTCTACTGCAGCACAACACTGCATTCCTTCCTGAGAGCGACAGTCTCTAAATCATCTAGCTTCACCTTCTGAGATAGAATACCTTTCATAAACTTTGCATAACTAGGCATTTGCTCGAGAGCCTCAGCGAAAGGTATGTTGATATGAAGTTTCTTGAACACCTCCAGAAACTTCTCAAATTGCTTGTCCAGCTTTTTCTTCTGCAACCGCTTAGGAAAAGGCAGTGGAAAATATATTTTGTAATAACCCCAATTTTGGAAATTTTTGAAACCCTTATGAATAGTGTTTTTGCTGAACGAGAAAACTTTTCATGCCACGCTATGTAGGGGTTCTGTTATTGATCTTATGGGATATTATTAGTACTCTATGAAGTATATAAGTGTATGTAAAGATCGTCAGAATCCAATTCCGAACACTTTGGTTTTTCCCGGAAATCCACAATATACGGAGAGAATTGAGTATAAGGTAACAGGATAAAAAGGATTTAAATTAAAGGATTATAAAAGAGGATCATAGAAGGAATATAATATATTGAGAAAGGTTAAGGGAACCTAAGTAATAAGATCCCGGGTATGATCCTTCAAACGATAAAACGAGAACGAAAGTTAAGCGAACCGTATAGCAGATCAGCGGTCATTAGGCAAACGATTAGGAAGTTAATCAAAGGGATTAATGGGAATGATGTCATCCAACCAATAGAAAGAAGACAAGGAAGGAAGGATGACATCATGTGGATGAGATAAGCATGACATGGGAAGGAGGAGGTGTGGTGGCTTTGTAACCACACAAATCCAAGGGCAAGAAGGTAATTCACTAAATCAAAAACAAAACCAAATCAACCAACCAAAAATCAAGACAAGGCAAAACACAAAATTCTTCTTCTTCTTCATGAAGCTCTCGGGTTCTCTTCTTAAAAAATGGAAGTTCAAGCTCCTCCACTTATTATTTAGCAAGGTAATTATCCTAGCTTCTCCTAGTTAAGTTACATACTTCCTATAAGTTTAAGCTTTTAAATCCAAGCCAATCTTTTTCTATAAATCATCAAAGAAGATGGTGAATAGTGTTTTCAAGAACTAAAATTTGTGTTCTTGAAGTTTTGTTTAGATTAAGCTTGGATAAGGGCTTTAAAGATGATTCCAAGCCATCCCCTTGATTCTCCACTCTCCAAGGAAGGTATAATCTCTTAACCAAGCTTTGTTATTGAAAGTTAAGAGCATAAAATGAGTATTAGAGTTCATGAGAGGCTTGATGATTGTGTATGTAGAGATTAATGGGTTTTGGGTTGTTTTTGAAGTTGTAAATCTTGGTTGTTGATTAATGAACTTAAGTGTAGTTTAAATTCATGATAAAGAATAGTATAAATGGTTAATGTGGATTTGTTGGGATTGTTATGATGTGATAAGGATGGATGTTTGTTGTATGATGGATTGAGGTTGGATTTGGGGTTGATTTGGAATGGGTTTGAATGGTTTAAAATATTGGAAATCGCGTAAACATAGCCGTCGTAACGTCCGATTTTCTTTGGACTGTTTTTGTGCATAGCATTAGGACCCGAGAACCCCCTGCTAGATTGTGACCACTGCCATGTTTAGATAGCTCATGTTACGAGCTTCGTTTTGATATGTAGTTCGTTCGATTCCGATTTACGGTTTAGGAGAAACGACCGTTTCAAGTAACGGCGTTTCGCGAACGAAACTTTTTCCCTCGCCTTATTTTGGAATGTAGGTTAAAGACCAAAAAGGGTTAATTAATGTATGAAACATTTATGGTAAGTGTGTTAGGCAGTTGGTAAGTCATTCGCGAAGGAATCGCGTTAAAACTCGTAAAGGTCAAGTTATTAAAAATGGTGGAGCCGAGGGTACCCGAGTGACTTAAGCGAATCGGTGAGCGTAAAACTAGCATTAGAGTCTAAGTTAGTTAAAGCATAGACTTACAAGTGATTTTGGTTTAATTCCAACTTACTTGTTGTTTATAGGTTGCCAGACTCGTCCCGAGCCTTTCTCACCCCAAGTCGCTCAGGCAAGTATTCTATCCGATACACTGTTGTTGTGATGTAAATGTATGTATATGCATTATCTTGTGATATTGCATGATTGTTATTTAGCAAATGTTGCGATATATTGTAGCATGTGATATGGTATATATGCATGCCTGTTTTATATTCTTGAGATATATATCTGTTGGTTTATTTGATAATACCTATGCTAGAGGATAGTTGTATCTTGCATATACCCTTAGTATAGGGACCCAAGGGTGTAAATATTTTCTAAAACCGGGAGTCGAGGATCCCGAGTAGATTTTATATGGATATGGATATATATATATATATATTTATATATATATATGGTTATAGTTTTCCAAACTATAAACCGAATAAGGTTTATTCGATAACTTTATTTTATTTAATGAATATTATTACGAATATTCATTCGAGGACTTATGACTCCTTTTATTTTATTATTTGAATATTATTCCGAATATTATTCGAAGGCGTATGACTCCTTTACATTATTTATTGAATATTATTTGAATATTCATTTGAGGATGTATGACTCCTTTATTTTATTTAATGAATATTATTTATAATATTCATTCGAGGTATTATGACTCAGCGTATTTTATTTATTGAATATTATTTGAATATTCATTTGAGGATCTATGACTCCGATTATTTGCTGAGATATATTCTTTATTTTATTAAAGAATAAGGTGTCGATAATCAAACTTATTTTTGATTATTCAAATAAAGATATTACTTTCGTATAAGTATATCTTTGATTATTTGCTATTCATTTCAAGTATAAGTTTTAATACTTCTACTTCAATTATTTTATAAAGATTATTTTTTTATGGGAATATTATTTAAATAATAATATTCAGACCTTTTCTAAATATTCTGGGGACTGATTTACTTCATTAAATCAGTTTTACTCCAAACACTCTTTAAAGTGTTTTCGAGTCTTTAAAATGATTTTCAAAAGTTAGAGCGGATCCCAAAACTATTTTTATATTTAAAATCTTCCTTTTAATAAGGAGATTTAAATACTCGCTCAAAACATGGGGGATCCGGCTCGGTGGTGTGTTTTATATTCGCAACAAGGTTGCTGTCTTGGTAAAAGAGTTTTTGATTACTTACCCAATATTCGGGAAGTAAAATTCTTGGAACAAGTTAATCCATTAACAGGCATCGCCTGGGAAATATCGGTGAGTTTTCCTTTCCAACTAGATACGACTTCTTGGTGGAGCCGTATCAACAAGTTTCTACTTGGGGAAAGGGGGAAACGAGCTTTACGTTTCAGAGTCATGGATTTCATCTGAACTAGGAGTGGCGTAAGTGGTCGAGTAGCGCCGGCCCAGCCTTATTATATTGGCCCAAATGGCCTGGAAGTTCCGCTAAGGCGGTCCATTCCTTAGGAGTTCAGTGTTCGGTTGACAAGTAAATCCGACAGGTTCTCCTCTACATGTAGAAAATGGTGGGGTTGTACTACTACGACTGATCATCGTAAGTGGTCTTCCTGGCGCGGTAAACTCCCGTAATGAGTTCATCATCCATTTGGATAATTCTGCAACACTACCCGTAGCATTTCGATCGAAAGGCTACTAATGGGTGGTTGCTGAAGCATTGACAGGGTCAAACATTTTTATTGGTGTATCCATTGAATGAAGTATCTCGTAACTTCATTTCTTTTCAAAATATTTCAAAGATCAAATATTTTCAAGTTTATTTGTGGTCTCATCTATGGGATGACCTCGTGAATTTTATTATACTTTGAACGGTGATAGTTCAAGTAGATTTATAAATGATATAAGTGTGGGGAAGTATTGGTAACTTCATTCCTTGTTTTTACTTATATCTAGTAAGTAATTATCTTACACACGATAAAGATTTTAGTAAGTATCCATTTAGATACTTGTGTTATTGTTATCACTACATATTATCTTGCGAGCTGTAAGGCTCACTCTTGCTTTATTTCTTCATCACACAACAACAGTTAGGAGAGATGGCCAGACTCCAGCAGACCCAGCGCAAGCGCGTGGGAAGCGTTCCGCGTCTTCCCGTTGATGTCGTAGCTGCTATAGCTGCAGAGGTAGATCTATTGTAGATTAGACCATCTGCTTTTGAGAATCAATTATGTATAATTATAACTTGTGGCAGATAATGGCAATTAACTGTAAATTTATCAAGTAATCGTTTTGGGTTGTAATAACTTTTAAATTGTGGATCCAAAGACTTATACTTATTTAAATTTCATCTCTGAGACTATAACGGGTTGTGGTGTGTGTTAGTGTGGGGTCACAGCATAAGGTTATTTATTAATTAAGTGAAGTGATATTGTGGAAAGAAAGACCGTGACGACCCGGATCCCCGACCCCGGATCTGGGGGTGTTACAGAAATGGTATCAGAGCTAAGCGTTATAAACCTCAGAGATGATGGGACGTTAAGATAATAAGTTCACTAAGATAATAAGAACTCTTGCCAAGTTCATAGTCGGACTACCTAACGTAGTACTGACAGTTAAAACCCTTATGGGAACCCTTATAAATGTAGCGATAGAAGCGTAGTTCGTTATCGTATATGGTAGCGGGACTCCGAACCCTGAAGTTGAGGAACATCAACGCGATGATGTTTTATTACTAATTGGAGATCAGATTATGGATCCAATAGAGCGTCCTAACGCAGGACCGGATGATGTTGATATTGAGGATGTAGCGGTTGAGGATGTTGTCCTAGAAGGGATAGTTGCTGAGGAGGATCCCATGGAGGATCCTGACGAGATTGGATAAAGGACCACTGATGAATTGATGACCCTGGTTGGGTCGACTACCAGAGGTAGGATTGGCCGGTAACTACCAGAGGTTCGTTCAAGTTTGTAAAGATAGTAGCCCCTTTAACGCGGCTTACTCGTAAGACTGAGAAGTTCGAATGGACAGAGAAATGCGAGAACAACTTTTAAGAACCGAAGCAAAGGTTGGTGACGTTCCCTATGTTGGCGTTGCCGGATGGAAAATGAGATTTTGTGAAATGTAGTGACACTTCGCATAAGGAATTAGGGTGCTTCTTATACAGCACAGCAAGGTAATTGCGTACGCGTCAAGATAATTAAGGGAATATAAAATTTGATATCACCGCCCATGAGCTTAGGCTCGTGGCAATAGTTTTACCCTAAAGATTGGAGGCACTACTTGTATGGAGAGAAGTGCGAGAATTACCTAAGCCATAAGTGCTCTAGTACATTCTTACGTAGAAAGAGCTCAACATACGCCAGAGGAGGCGGTTAGAGCTAATCAAGAATTATGATTGGCAGATTCTTTATCATTCGGGGTAAGCCAATATGGTGGCTGATGCCCTTAGTAAAAAGGAGAGACTCAAGATGATAATGTCTTTTGGAGAGTTTATAAGAGATTTTGAGAAAATGGAAATAGTAGTGAAGGTAACCGGAGCCGGTACCGAAAAGCTGTTTGAGATAGCAATACAGCCCGAAGTATTGGAAAAGAACATATTGTGCCAGTAAAAGTGATGAATGAAGGCAGAGAGCCAACAAATAGGTATGAGATTAATACCGAGAGTGATGATAAGGGAATAATGAGGCATTCCTATAGAATTTGGGTTCCGAAAGTTCAAGAGCGTAAGGATGAGATCTTAGACGAAAGCTAGTTTGAGGAATAAGATTTAGAGCAAACCCTGAACGTGATAGTCAGGGAGGTCGCCATCAAGATAGAAGGAACCCATGACATAATGGAGTGGAAAATGAGGATTTTAAATTAAAAGATGACCCCAATTATGGGGAGTAGGATGAAACATTTCATACTAAGGAAATAGAAAGTCGAGTAAGGAAAGGAGACCCGAGACGGTACTCCTATACGGCAATTCATGGACCTGTCTAAAAAGAACTTAGACTATTATCCCCAACCACCACCCTGAGGAGACAGTGCGGTGGGAAATTTTTTTCAGGACCTTTAAGTCGCTAAGCTCTTAGAGTTCCAAGGAACAAGCTGACCCAGTCGAGGCAAGGGCCTGGCTAAAGGAAATATAGGAATCATTTTAGATTCTAAATGATGGACGGATCACAAAAGACTATTTTTGTCACTTACCCTCCTAAGAGAAGGGCCACTACTGGTGAAAGACCAAGAAGGGCACGGAGCCAGAGGTTAGAATAAACTGATTAAAGTTCAGCCAATTGTTTTCGGGATCGTAATTCCCAAGGTTATGGAATAGTGTAAAAGCTTTAGAGCCAGAACAAAGGCAGACGAGTATGATGAATTATGAATCTAAGCTGTAAAAGTTGTTAAGATTCGTTCTGAAGACGCGAATCCAGAATGACGGGATATTTGAAATCAATGCTTATGTTGTGTTGGTTCATGAAATAATGATAAGAGAAAGGAAAATAAAAAGGAAATGAAGTGGAAAGGAATATAAAGGCAAGAGAGTTTGAGGAATGATAAAGGAGTTGGGTATGAGGAAACCCTAAAGACTCATAGCAATAGAAATAGAAAAGTATGTAATCGTCCGGATGAGAGTGATTCACCATGAGTTAAATTGATGGTTGAAGGTATAAGAGATACATATATTTTATCCCCTGTTTTAAGTTGGGAAGATTCGAGGAAACCTTGAGATAATTCGAAGGATAGACAATGAGACGCGAATAGACTGAGGAGACAAGAAAGTAAGAAACTAGGAAAATTGGATGAAGGAAGTGACCTTCAAGAATGTGAAGTGTAAGAGCGGTGGCTTGATACCCAGAAAGGGAGATGCCAGGTATGAAAGATATCCCAACATTGAGGTGACTGTTGAGATAAACAACAAAAGTAAATAAGGAATTATTAAGAAGAAGTTCACGTTGAACACGACCAATATCTTCCAGAACATCCTTGTTATCGTTACCAAATTAGGCAAGACAAGCGGATAACCGTTGTTATCTTTTGGAGGCCATATGAATTGACCTCAATTTGAATAAGGATGCTATTATGAAGTTAGGTATAGACTATCGAGGTGGGAATGATGAATATGATAATCTATCAAGGAAATATGACTTGATTTATTCGTGGAAGGATGCAGGTACCTTTTAAAGGTGGAATTAAGAATAGAACATTGGTAACTTAAAATGAATCCTAGGGGACTGCATAAAGGTTGGCATGTCACCCTTAATAGGGACAGTATGAGTTTTGACAATATGATTGGGAAAGGGTTAAGGTAACAACAACCTTTAAGAATCAGTGGAGAAATTTTGCAGAAGCATATAGATAATGGTTCTAGTATTAGTAAATGGTATTTTGATATGCCCTGTATATAGGGAATACAGGAGGAACGATTGAAGGATAACCTTAGAGGTTTTATAAGGAAAAAGGTAATATTCAAAATTCTCAAGAATAGAAATGTGGATAAAGGAAATATGACGTAATTATAATGATGCCAAGTGGGGCACGTGTAAACCACGAGAAAGTATGGATCGAACCAGTAATGGTCGAAATTGTTCAGGGCAATTAGGACTTAAGAAAAAAAAAATGTTCTAAGTATGATTGAGAGTCAGCCTTGTCAGTGATTAGCCTCTAAAGATTGAGGCAATAACTTACGGAAAATGGTGATTTTTTTTACTCATCAGATTTTAAGGAAAGCATTTTCACATAAGCTGTGATTGAAATAAGGTAGAAAATTTATTTGGAGATGGTTAAAGTGACATTGACTGTAAGAAAATTTTACTATCAGGAAAGGCCAAAGAGGTGGCCGACACTTTAAAGGTAAGAGGATAATTATAGGCGCTTGTGCCAAAAGAATACAGTGATGATGGTTAAAACTGTGAAGGTTGTATTATGGTTTGGAAGATTGACATTCCTCCTGATGACTGTGCAATACCCAACCGTAATAGTAGTTGGTAAAGGTTTAATTCGTGTAATTGCCATGAACGGGCTATCTATCTTATAAGGTCCTATCTTGAGATAAGCCAGAACCATGTTTCAAAAAGGACTAGATGAACCCTTGAGTTAATTCTTCTATTTAGGGCGTATGATTAAGAATGGTATTAACCTGCTATCGTTGCTTCGATTGAAACTCTTCTGCACTTTTATTTGCTTCATGTCATGTATGTATGTCAGGATCACGAGTGTTCTTCATGAATTGTGATTGGTGGTTATGTTAATTTCTTAGGAGAATTAGATACGAGATGGATGGACTCCGTATGGTTAGTTATTAAGACTTCATGGAAAATGAATGACTACAGTAGGTCAGTGGTGGACCTTAGTAAGGCAGCAATGATTCTGCGAGTAATGAGCTGATTACAACCGTGAGAGTTGTATTGGAATGGGTGTTGAGATTGAGTACCACTAATCGGGTAGTGGTAGTGTATAAGTTATCATTGATAGACTAATTAAGTAGAGTATCTACCTAGTGAATAATTATTCTTTCTTATCAATAGAGAGTCGTATTATTATACAAGGAAGGTTGCGGTGCAAGCATAGAATTCAAGTAACGATGATGTCTAGAATGAGATCCCAGATTCGATTTTCGATGTCGAGGGAGTTTCAAAGGTAATTGTGTATAAGCTCGAGGAAGAGCATGGGTCCATAGAATGATGGACGGGATAGCGAAAATATTTAGGCACGTGAAATGCGATGCTATAATACTTGATGTTGATTAAATACATATATGTTTTGTTCTTCTATGACAAACCTCTATAGTTCAGAGGTAGATTCCAAGCCAGATATTTTGTGGCAGTATATTTTTTTTTTCATATATACAACTCTCTTCAGTTCGTTCTTTTCTCTTCTTTTCATTTCATGTAAGCTGAGAAGAACAACCCTTCCAGAAGGGGAGGTATTGCCGAATGACTATCTATCTTTGTGATAGAAGCCTAGTAGGATACCACATGTTGTTTAATTGCTTGTCAAGTACTAAAGGCTGGCCACCTTCTGTACTAACTATGCAATATAACAAGTGTTCATGATCATAGTGATCTCTCAACAAATTCCTTTACTTCTATTTGATTGATCAAATTTTGGAAAATAGAAACAACTGAAAAAGGAGTAATAAAGTGGTGGTAGTATGCGGAATGGGAACACATTCGTGATACTAAGGTTGACGTGGTTATTAAAAGGTTATAGAACGCTAACGAGCAAAAGTATAACCAGTATAATATTAGGAACGGAAGGTAGTAGCGATTACGAACTGGAAAAGAATGGGTTTTGAGAAGCAGAAGCTCTAATGTTAAAAGCAATAATGAGAGTCTGTGCAATAGACTTGAAAGAATTTGGAATGATCACTTAATTCGGATTGAGTTATCTTACGACAATAGATCATATGTCATTATCGAGATGTCGCCTTATGAGATCATTGAGGGAAGACAATGTCGATCTCCCTTATGTTAGGATGAAGTTGTAGAGCGCAAGATGCTCGGACCCGCAGTAGTCCAAAGGACCAAGGATATGATAGATCTAATCAGAGGACGGCTGGTAGTAGCCCAAGATGGTCATGATAAGTATGTTGATTTGACACGAAAGGATAAAGAGTATGAAATAGGGGACCTAGTAATGTTATAGGTATCCCTTGGAGAGGATTGATGAGGTTCGGAAAGAAATGAAAGCTAAGTCCACGAATTGCTGGACCCTTGGATATATTAAGACGTATTGGGAGGATAGCATAGAAGCTAGCCCTAACCCCGAACATGTAGCAGGTCGTAACGTGTTTCACGTATCAATGTTAAGGAAGTGTAATTTAGATGCCAGATAAATAGAGGAATATGAGCGCATAGATATGCAACCCGACGTAACCTGTATGGAGCAACCAGGAAGGGTTATAGAGTGAAAAAGAACAAGTGCTTAGGAGAAGGATTATTAAACTAGGCAGAGTTTGGTGGTAGGACCACAATGTGGGAAAATTTACTTAAGAGTTAGAAGGTGCAATGCTAGGAAGGTATCCCTATTCATTTTCTATCTGATTCCGGGACGGAATCCTTTTAAGGAGGGGAGACTGTAATAACCCCAATTTTGGAAATTTTTGAAACCCTTATGAATAGTGTTTTTGCTGAACGAGAAAACTTTTCATGCCACGCTATGTAGGGGTTCTGTTATTGATCTTATGGGATATTATTAGTACTCTATGAAGTATATAAGTGTATGTAAAGATCGTCAGAATCCAATTCCGAACACTTTGGTTTTTCCCGGAAATCCACAATATACGGAGAGAATTGAGTATAAGGTAACAGGATAAAAAGGATTTAAATTAAAGGATTATAAAAGAGGATCATAGAAGGAATATAATATATTGAGAAAGGTTAAGGGAACCTAAGTAATAAGATCCCGGGTATGATCCTTCAAACGATAAAACGAGAACGAAAGTTAAGCGAACCGTATAGCAGATCAGCGGTCATTAGGCAAACGATTAGGAAGTTAATCAAAGGGATTAATGGGAATGATGTCATCCAACCAATAGAAAGAAGACAAGGAAGGAAGGATGACATCATGTGGATGAGATAAGCATGACATGGGAAGGAGGAGGTGTGGTGGCTTTGTAACCACACAAATCCAAGGGCAAGAAGGTAATTCACTAAATCAAAAACAAAACCAAATCAACCAACCAAAAATCAAGACAAGGCAAAACACAAAATTCTTCTTCTTCTTCATGAAGCTCTCGGGTTCTCTTCTTAAAAAATGGAAGTTCAAGCTCCTCCACTTATTATTTAGCAAGGTAATTATCCTAGCTTCTCCTAGTTAAGTTACATACTTCCTATAAGTTTAAGCTTTTAAATCCAAGCCAATCTTTTTCTATAAATCATCAAAGAAGATGGTGAATAGTGTTTTCAAGAACTAAAATTTGTGTTCTTGAAGTTTTGTTTAGATTAAGCTTGGATAAGGGCTTTAAAGATGATTCCAAGCCATCCCCTTGATTCTCCACTCTCCAAGGAAGGTATAATCTCTTAACCAAGCTTTGTTATTGAAAGTTAAGAGCATAAAATGAGTATTAGAGTTCATGAGAGGCTTGATGATTGTGTATGTAGAGATTAATGGGTTTTGGGTTGTTTTTGAAGTTGTAAATCTTGGTTGTTGATTAATGAACTTAAGTGTAGTTTAAATTCATGATAAAGAATAGTATAAATGGTTAATGTGGATTTGTTGGGATTGTTATGATGTGATAAGGATGGATGTTTGTTGTATGATGGATTGAGGTTGGATTTGGGGTTGATTTGGAATGGGTTTGAATGGTTTAAAATATTGGAAATCGCGTAAACATAGCCGTCGTAACGTCCGATTTTCTTTGGACTGTTTTTGTGCATAGCATTAGGACCCGAGAACCCCCTGCTAGATTGTGACCACTGCCATGTTTAGATAGCTCATGTTACGAGCTTCGTTTTGATATGTAGTTCGTTCGATTCCGATTTACGGTTTAGGAGAAACGACCGTTTCAAGTAACGGCGTTTCGCGAACGAAACTTTTTCCCTCGCCTTATTTTGGAATGTAGGTTAAAGACCAAAAAGGGTTAATTAATGTATGAAACATTTATGGTAAGTGTGTTAGGCAGTTGGTAAGTCATTCGCGAAGGAATCGCGTTAAAACTCGTAAAGGTCAAGTTATTAAAAATGGTGGAGCCGAGGGTACCCGAGTGACTTAAGCGAATCGGTGAGCGTAAAACTAGCATTAGAGTCTAAGTTAGTTAAAGCATAGACTTACAAGTGATTTTGGTTTAATTCCAACTTACTTGTTGTTTATAGGTTGCCAGACTCGTCCCGAGCCTTTCTCACCCCAAGTCGCTCAGGCAAGTATTCTATCCGATACACTGTTGTTGTGATGTAAATGTATGTATATGCATTATCTTGTGATATTGCATGATTGTTATTTAGCAAATGTTGCGATATATTGTAGCATGTGATATGGTATATATGCATGCCTGTTTTATATTCTTGAGATATATATCTGTTGGTTTATTTGATAATACCTATGCTAGAGGATAGTTGTATCTTGCATATACCCTTAGTATAGGGACCCAAGGGTGTAAATATTTTCTAAAACCGGGAGTCGAGGATCCCGAGTAGATTTTATATGGATATGGATATATATATATATATATATTTATATATATATATGGTTATAGTTTTCCAAACTATAAACCGAATAAGGTTTATTCGATAACTTTATTTTATTTAATGAATATTATTACGAATATTCATTCGAGGACTTATGACTCCTTTTATTTTATTATTTGAATATTATTCCGAATATTATTCGAAGGCGTATGACTCCTTTACATTATTTATTGAATATTATTTGAATATTCATTTGAGGATGTATGACTCCTTTATTTTATTTAATGAATATTATTTATAATATTCATTCGAGGTATTATGACTCAGCGTATTTTATTTATTGAATATTATTTGAATATTCATTTGAGGATCTATGACTCCGATTATTTGCTGAGATATATTCTTTATTTTATTAAAGAATAAGGTGTCGATAATCAAACTTATTTTTGATTATTCAAATAAAGATATTACTTTCGTATAAGTATATCTTTGATTATTTGCTATTCATTTCAAGTATAAGTTTTAATACTTCTACTTCAATTATTTTATAAAGATTATTTTTTTATGGGAATATTATTTAAATAATAATATTCAGACCTTTTCTAAATATTCTGGGGACTGATTTACTTCATTAAATCAGTTTTACTCCAAACACTCTTTAAAGTGTTTTCGAGTCTTTAAAATGATTTTCAAAAGTTAGAGCGGATCCCAAAACTATTTTTATATTTAAAATCTTCCTTTTAATAAGGAGATTTAAATACTCGCTCAAAACATGGGGGATCCGGCTCGGTGGTGTGTTTTATATTCGCAACAAGGTTGCTGTCTTGGTAAAAGAGTTTTTGATTACTTACCCAATATTCGGGAAGTAAAATTCTTGGAACAAGTTAATCCATTAACAGGCATCGCCTGGGAAATATCGGTGAGTTTTCCTTTCCAACTAGATACGACTTCTTGGTGGAGCCGTATCAACAAGTTTCTACTTGGGGAAAGGGGGAAACGAGCTTTACGTTTCAGAGTCATGGATTTCATCTGAACTAGGAGTGGCGTAAGTGGTCGAGTAGCGCCGGCCCAGCCTTATTATATTGGCCCAAATGGCCTGGAAGTTCCGCTAAGGCGGTCCATTCCTTAGGAGTTCAGTGTTCGGTTGACAAGTAAATCCGACAGGTTCTCCTCTACATGTAGAAAATGGTGGGGTTGTACTACTACGACTGATCATCGTAAGTGGTCTTCCTGGCGCGGTAAACTCCTGTAATGAGTTCATCATCCATTTGGATAATTCTGCAACACTACCCGTAGCATTTCGATCGAAAGGCTACTAATGGGTGGTTGCTGAAGCATTGACAGGGTCAAACATTTTTATTGGTGTATCCATTGAATGAAGTATCTCGTAACTTCATTTCTTTTCAAAATATTTCAAAGATCAAATATTTTCAAGTTTATTTGTGGTCTCATCTATGGGATGACCTCGTGAATTTTATTATACTTTGAACGGTGATAGTTCAAGTAGATTTATAAATGATATAAGTGTGGGGAAGTATTGGTAACTTCATTCCTTGTTTTTACTTATATCTAGTAAGTAATTATCTTACACACGATAAAGATTTTAGTAAGTATCCATTTAGATACTTGTGTTATTGTTATCACTACATATTATCTTGCGAGCTGTAAGGCTCACTCTTGCTTTATTTCTTCATCACACAACAACAGTTAGGAGAGATGGCCAGACTCCAGCAGACCCAGCGCAAGCGCGTGGGAAGCGTTCCGCGTCTTCCCGTTGATGTCGTAGCTGCTATAGCTGCAGAGGTAGATCTATTGTAGATTAGACCATCTGCTTTTGAGAATCAATTATGTATAATTATAACTTGTGGCAGATAATGGCAATTAACTGTAAATTTATCAAGTAATCGTTTTGGGTTGTAATAACTTTTAAATTGTGGATCCAAAGACTTATACTTATTTAAATTTCATCTCTGAGACTATAACGGGTTGTGGTGTGTGTTAGTGTGGGGTCACAGCATAAGGTTATTTATTAATTAAGTGAAGTGATATTGTGGAAAGAAAGACCGTGACGACCCGGATCCCCGACCCCGGATCTGGGGGTGTTACATATTTGTTTCTCCTCTGTATCACCCTTAGGCGGAGTGTGCTCAACAGTAGTCTTCCTTGGTTCCACTTCTTCATCCTGCTGCTTTGCTTCTTTCTCAGCCCCGGCTTCTTTAGTCAACTCTTGAGTTTGTTCGGGATTTGCAACCTTCCCATACCTCAAAGTGATTGCCTTTACCTGCTCCTTAGCTTCCTTATTTCCTGGCATTTTAGTGTCACTGGGCAATGTACCATGTTGACAATTTAGCAAGGCATTGACATTGCCCAATTTGATTTTCCAAGGTCTTGATAGAAACAGCTTGACTCTTGCACATAAGCTTCAACTCCTCTAATTCAGATTTTTCATTAGCTTGTTGCAGCTGGAGTTGTTGTCTTGGTGCATACTACGGTTGCTGAAAACCAGGGGGGTTGTACTGGCTAGCTGGATACTGCTGATAAGGCTGTTGAACCGCATTCTGAGCGTTGCTCTAACTAAAATTAGGATGATTGCGGTTGTTAGGATGATAGGTGGCTGGCACATGTTGCTGCGCTCGCTGGAAGTTGCTCACGAACTGAGCTGATTCACTAGAAATTACGCACGGATCAGTATCATAGGCACCAGCACAAAGCTCATAGACACTAGTGATTTGATTAACTCCATAATTAGCCAAAGTGTCCACCTTCATTGTCAAAGCCTTAAGTTGGGCAGCGATAGCAGTTGCTGCGTCCAACTCCAGAATTCCTGCAGTTTTCCCTTGAGTCAGTCTCTAGGAAGGATTCTGGTACTCATTAATAGCCATCAGTTCAATAAGTTCATAAGCTTCATCGTAGCTCTTAGCCCACAAGGCTCCTCCTGATGCTGTATCAAACATGGGTCTAGAAGTAGCACCCAATCCATTGTAGAAACAGTTGATAATCATCCAATCAGGCATGCCATGATGTGGGCACTTCCTTAGCATCTCCTTATATCGATCCCAAGCCTCACATAGAGATTCTCCAGTTAGTTGAGGAAACTAAGTAAGAGCATTCCTGATTGCTGCAGTCTTCGCCATGGGGAAGAATTTAGTGAGAAACTTTTGAGCAAGATCTTCACAAGTGGTTATAGACCCTGCTGGTAGAGAATGTACTAGCACTTAGCATTGTCCCTCAGAGAGAATGGGAAGAGTCGTAGCTTAATAGCATCCTCAGTCACATCATTGAATTTGAAAGTGTCGCAGATCTCGATGAAATCCCTGATGTGCATGTTGGGGTCTTCAATAGGAGAACCCCCAAACTGAACTGAGTTCTGTGTCATCTGAATCGTGCTCGACTTAATGTAATAACCCCAAAATTTTGAACTTTTTTTGTAACCCTTATGAATAGTGTTTTTGCTGATATTGCTGAATAAGAAAACTGTTCATGCCACACTATGTAGGGGTTCTTTTATGGATATTCTGAGATTTTATTGGTACTCCATATGATATATAAGTGTATGTAAAGATCGTCAGAATCCAAATTTGAACCTTTTGATTTTTCCCGAAAATCCACCAGATATCGAAAGAATTGAGTATAAGGTAACATGATAAAAAGGATTTAAATTCAAGGATTTTAATAGAGGATCATAAAAAGGAATATAATGTATTAAGAAAGGTTAAGGGAACCTAAGTAATAAGATCCCGGGTATGATCCCTCAAACGATAAACGAAAACGAAAGTTAAGCGAACCGTATAACAGATCAGCGGTCATTAGCCAAATAATTAAAAGCTTATCAAAGAGATTAGTGGGGATGATGTCATCAAACCAATGAGAAAAGGACAAAGGAGGGAGGGTGACATCACATGGTGACATAAGCATGACCAAGCAAGTGTGTTGTTGGTTGAATTAGAACCACACAAAAGTTACCATGGTAAAAAGGTAATAAAACAAAACAAAACAAATCAAAAAATCAACCAACCAAGCCAACAATTCATTTTCACCAAAAACACAACATTTTCTCACCTTTCTTCTTCCATGCTCTCGGTTTTTTCTTCTTTTCCAAAGCAAGAAAATCAAAAATCAAGTTCCAAACATTGTTAAATCACAAGGTAATTATCTAAGACTCCTTATGCATAGTTATGGATATCCTATAAGTTTGAGCTCCTAAATCATTCACAATCTCTTCCTAAAAATCATGGAAGAAGATGGTGAATAGTGTTTTTCAAGAACTAAAATTTGTGTTCTTGAAGTTTTGTTTAGTTTAAGCTTGGATAAGGACTTTAAGGGTGATTCCAAGCCATTCTCTTGATTCTCCACTCTCCAAGGAAGGTATATCCCCTCCAAACCCTAACTTTATTTGAGTAATTAGGTTTAGTTTTGTTGATTTTAATTCATGGGAGGCTTGCTTGTTGTGAATGTAGAGATTAGTTAGTTTTGTGAAGTTTTGGAGTGGTAATTCTTGAATTGTTGATTAATGAACTTAAGTGTAGTTAAGTTCAAGTTTAATAATAAGTATAAATTGTTAATGTTGAGTTGTTGGGGCTGTTATGATGTAGTATGGATGGAGTTTTGATTGGGTTGTGATTGTGGATTGATTGTGGGTTGAATTGGAGTGTTTTAAATTTGGGTAATCGCGTAAACATAGCCGTCGTAATGTCCGATTTACTTTAGACTATTTTTGTTCTTAACATTAGGACCCGTGAACTCACTGCTAGGTTTTGACCATTGCCATGATTAGATATTTCATGTTACGAGCTTCGTTTTTATATGTAGTTCGTTTGATTCCGATGTACGGTTTAGGAGAAACGGCCGTTTTAAGTAACGACGTTTCGCGAACGAATCATTACCCCTTGCCTTACTTTGAAACATAGGTTAAGGACCTAAAAGGAATAATTGGAGTATGAAACATTTATTTAAAGTGTGTTAGGCAGTTGGTAAGACACTCGCAGAAGAATCGCCTTAAAACTCGTAATGGTTAATTTATTAAAAATGGTGGAGCCGAGGTACTCGAGCGACTTACGAGAATCAGTAAGCGCAAAGCGAGCGTTAGAGTCTAAATTGGTTAAAGTATAGATTTATAAGTGACTTTGGTTTAATTCCAACTTATATGTTGTTTATAGGTTACCAGACTCGTCCCAAGCCATTTATAACCCCCAGTCGCTCAGGCAAGTTTTCTATCCGTTATACAGTTGTTGTGATATATACATTTGTACATGCATTATCTTGTGATAGATGCATAATGGTTACTTAGCAAATTCTTGCGATATATTGTAGCATGTGATATGGTATATATGCATGCCTGTTTCGTATTCTTGATACATATATCTGTTGATTCAGTTGATAATACCTATGCTAGAGATAAGCGGTAATTTGCATATACCCTTAGTATAGGGGACCCAAAGGTGAACTTTTTCTAAAACCGGGAGTCGAGGCTCCCGAGTATAATATATATATATATATATATATATATATATATATGAATAGTTTTCAAAACTATGAATCGAATAAGATTTATTCGATAACTTTATTTTATTAATGAATATTATCTTGAATATTCATTCGAGGGCTTATGATCCCGTTTATTTTATTATTGAATATTATTTTGAATATTCATTCGAGGGCTTATGACTCCGTTTATTTTATTAAGGAATATTATTTTGAATATTCATTCGAGGACTTATGACTCCGATTATTTACTAAATAATATTCTTTATTTTATTATAGAATAATGTGTCGATAATCAAACTTACTTTTGATTATTCAAATAAAGATATTACTTTCGTATAAGTACATCTTTGGTTATTTAAGATTCATTTCAAGTATAAGTTTTACAACTTCTACTTCAATTATTTTATAAAGATTATTCTTTATGGGAAGATTATTTAAATAATAATATTCAGATATTTTCTAATATATTGGGACTGATTTATTTTATTAAATCAGCATTACTCCAAACATTCTTAAAAATGTTTTGCGAGTCTTCAAAATGATTTTAAAAGTTAGAGCGGATCCAAAAACTCATTTTATATTTAAGATCCTCCTTTCGAAGGGGATTTAAATACTCGCTCAAAACCTGAGGGATCCGGCTCTGTGGTGTGTTTTATATTCGCAACAAGGTTGCGGTCTTGATAAAAGAGTTTTTGATTACTTACCCAATACTCGGGAAGTAAAATTCTTGGAACAAGTTAATCCATTAACAGGCATCGCCTGGGAAATATCGGTGAGTTTTCCTTTCCAACTAGATATGACTTCTTGGTGGAGTCGTATCAACAAGTTTCTAATTGGGGAAGGTGAGGACGAGCTTTACGTTTCAGAGTCATGGATTTCATCCGAACTAGGAGTGGCGTAAGTGGTCGAGTGGCGTCGGCCCAGCCTTATTATATTGGCCCAAACGGCCTGGAAGTTCTGCAAGACGGTACATTTCTTAGTAGTCCAGTGTTCGGTTGACAAGTAAATCCGACAGGTTCTCCTATACATGTAGAAAATAGTGGGGTTGCACTACTACGACTGATCATCGTAAGTGGTCTTCCTGGCGTGACAAAACTCCCGTAATGAGTTCATCATCCAATTGGATAATTCTGCAACACTACCCGCAACATTTCGATCGAAAGGCTACGAATGAGTGGTTGCCGAAGCATTGACAGGATCAAATAGTTTTAATGGTGTTCCCATTGAATGAAGTATCTCGTAACTTCATTTCCTTTAAAAATATTTCAAAGATTGAATCTATTCAAGTTTTAACTTGTGGTCTCATCTATGGGATGACCTTTTGAAACTTATTATACTTTGAACAGTAATAGTTCAAGTAGATTTCTAAAAATGGTATAAGTATAATGAAGTAATTGGTAACTTCATCTTCCTTAAAACTTATATCCAGTAAGTAATTACCTTACACTTGATAAAGGATTCTAGTAAGTTATCCATTTAGATACTTGCATTATTGTTTACACTATATATTATCTTGCGAGCTGTAATGCTCACTCTTGCTTCATTTCTTCATCACACAACAACAGTTAGGAAAGATGGCCAGACTCAAGCAGACCCAGCGCAAGCGCGTGGGAAGCGTCCCGCGTCTTCCCGTTGATGTTGTAGCTGCTATAGCTACAGAGGTAGATCTATTGGTAGATAAGGCATTCTACTTTTGGGAACCAAATATTGTATAATTATAACTTGTGGCAGATAATGGCAATTAACTGTAAATTTATCAAGTAATCATTTTGGGTTGTAATAACTTTTAAATTGTGGATTCAAGGACTTGTACTTATTTCAATTTCATCTATGAGACTATAACGGGTTGTGGTGTGTGTTAGTGTGGGGTCACAGCATAAGGTTATTTATTATTAATTAAGTGAAGTGATATTGTGGAAAGAAAGACCGTGACGACCCGGATCCCTGACCCCGGATCTGGGGGTGTCACACTTAATCTCAAAAGTGTTAGCCCTGATGGCTGGTCTGATGATGCTAGACTGAATGTCATTAATCTTAGGTTTAGAATAGTCCATCAAGGCCATCATATTTTCTGCTTGATCACCCATAGCTACTACAATTGGCTCTTCAACTTTCTCTTTTTCCTCTAACTTCTCTTTATCCTAAAAAACTTCCCTACGAACTACCATAAGTTCTTCCCCGACTTTATTCAGTGTTCTCTTACGAGTACGCGAACGCGTATGCATACACCCTCGCTAGAGTACCTGAAACCAGACAAGGAACAAATAAGTAATAATGTCCGAGTCAATGAACTTTAACGACCACTGATGGAAAGCACATAAACTATAAATTAACACTGTATTCCCCGGCAGCGGCGCCAAAAACTTGTTAGTCGCTAAACACGCGCTAATAATACATGCAAGTATACGAGTCCGCAAGTAGTATATAATCTTTTCTAGTTCGTTTCCACAGAGACTGTATTGGTTAACTATTTCATTTATACACCTAAGCAACAATGTATGGCTATTATCCAATACTAAGACTATAACAAGTTGAGATTGTTTATAACTAAGGATTACGCTAACAATTATAACTACGAGAATAAAATTAACTGAATTGATATATATGACAAACATGGGATTCTAACTTAATTAAATACTTCATTCAATAGCCTTATTATTCTTAACCTTAGCATGCAATGGTGAGGACACTAATCAGATAACACGAAACTGATAAACGCCAACTTTCGTTGTACGAGTACCATTCTACCAGACATCCACAAAAGAGATAGAAGCTGAATATGCACCAATTATATTGAGACCCTATATGTCTATAGAATTTGACAACATAACGGTTTAAGCACAAGTTATCTATCTTGATTACATAGGGCAAGTAAGATGGTTAAAATTACCTACGAATCATGCATGACACATATATGAACCTATGCTAGCATGGCAAGTTCTAAATCCTTAAATTTACTTTCGCTTCATTAAGAATTAACACACTATCTTATAAGTTCACGATGCTCATAAGACGAATACGCACAACCAATACTAGGATATCATATAATCACCAATAGAAAGTCTGTCAATTCCTCCATTGGGATCTGAATGCCCCTCTTCCTATGGTTAGTTAGGTTTACAAAGGCATCAAACAATTTAACTAAAGAAATCCATAAATAAATCCACTAGAACCCCACGATAATGATTAGCCCATAATCGGACTCATCATCAACGTGGGTTCCGATGAAAACATGATATAACAAACATAGTCTTTATACGAATAAATAAAACTAAGTACAAATATTAGTATAGGTTCAGCAAAACAAGAAACAAGCATCCAAGTTACAACTCAAAACAAAGATTCACAAGAATAAACTAGATCGTCTTTGCCTTTGATGAATTGTGCTAAAGGTCTCTTGGCGTCTTCTCGTTGCGCTATGGTAATTCTCTTTCTTCATATCTATTAAAAACAACCTAATATTAATATATATAGCAACCCTTAACAATCTGGAAGCATTCCCTTTTAGAATTATAGTAGAAACAGGATTCTGAAATTCGGCCATAGCGCGGCCGCGCGCTATCACAGCGCGGGCATGCTGCATTTCTGGAACCCTGGCGCGACGGCGCACTATCACAGCGCGGGCGCGCCGTCCTTCTGGGAAAAACTCAGATTTCTTCTTAAATCTTGCTGCTTCGAGCCGGCTTTCCACGAGCTTTTATTCCAACACCACCTGGACACCAAATTAGCACCAAAACAATGCTAATTCACCTGATTACCTGACTGCCTGAAATGCAAAACACTAGAAAACATATTAAAACACATAATAACTTGAGTACAAATGCATCAATTCAAAGCTTAGTAGAGCATAATAAAGTATCATAAATGCCACTCAACACATAATGCATCACACATACGTATCCCAAACTTGCGTATCATATCTCAATCTATTTTCCCTCTCTTTGTTTGATTGGTACCTCTCTCTTTGTTTCATCTCTCCACCATCATCGTACTATCATTGATTCCGGCACGTCCACCTACAACCACCATTAATTACAACAATGTTACATTGAAACCTTATTATATCTACTCCATCTCAAAATTCGATTTATATCAGGAGTCACTTTGACACAAAAAGGTCAGATTGAAAATCAAAACATGAAAGAAAGGTGTTGCTGATGTGTCAATAAGAGTGATGATGGACACATATATAATAAGAGAGATTTGATGAGGGATGGGGGAGGAGATGTGGAGAGATAATATGACTTATGAGGCACGGAGAGAGACTAGGAGAGAAGGTGAAAGAGAGAAATAGTAACACGCATTATTCAATAGCGTATTAGATAGGTATTTAAGGCCCATAATCTATATATGGGTAAATCAGGCTGCAATATCTCTCCTATCGGTATTTTGGACATTTTCTCCCTATAAATATAAACAAAACTATATCTCAATCAGTAATATTTTTTTCAAAACTTAAATATCACTAACTTATGCATGTGCCTATTTAAAATTTTAAATTAAATTTAAAAATTATATAATATTAAAAACATTCAGTGCATCGCACAGGGTTTTAGGCTAGTATCTATTTAATCTTATTCTATCTATTATTGTATCATTGTGTTACATTTTGGTGTTTGAATACTTTAGAACAATGTGATCATCCTATGTTTATGATTGGTTAAATTTCTAATCATATTATATTTAGAATTGTATAAGGATATTGTATCGTAATTGGTATTTGAATAGTATTAGCATAATGTAATCTTTTTCTATTTATGATTATACCAAAAATATACTTATTCTTAAAATATAATCTTAATCGTCTATATTTAATTATATCATATCAACGGTTGAGATTGTATCGGTAGTAGACGATCAAAATTTTGGATAAATAGTCTCTTACGCTTATTATATATAAATGATATTATGAAAAATCATTTTAAAAAAAATCATTAAATTTGAATTTTTATATTATATATTTGAAAGATGGATGTAATATCACAAATGGATAAAAAAAGAGTATTTGGGGTTTTTATAAATATAAACAACTAATTTGTATCAAAACTAGTATGTAGCTCGTGATTCACACCGAGATATAGAGGGTTTTTTATTTATAATATTTTTTTAATATATCTATGTAAAATAAATTTTTTTAGTTCTAATAATTGTTGTAAAAAAGAATTAATAAACTTATCGAATGATAGTGAAGTAAACGAAAAATAGATATTAGATGATAATAAAAATTGCAAAAATGATATATCTCTTATTTTAATCTAACTACTTTTAGAAGATAAATTATTGAACTCATTAAATGATTAAATGAAAGTAAATGAAACAAATTTTAGACAATAACTCACATTAAAAAATTGAAATATTTTATACTCAGATATAAATTTGGGTTTCATGTTCTCAAAAAAGGAAGGGGTTTAATATTTCATACAAAAATATTAAAACGTTGCAACTTTAGTAAATTGTAGAAAACTTCTTCGTACACAATATTTTTGTATTACTTTTCTTTTCTGTAGTTCCGTCGCCTAAGAGAATATGGATATCAGCCGATAAATTGACATGTGAGAGAGTAACATAAAGCTGACCATGACAGAAAGCAAGACCGAGAAGATACACATCAACCTTTTCCGAAGACTGGCCTTGACTTTTATCAATCATCATTGCATAACATACTTGCAACGGTAGATGTCTCCTCTTAAATATGAAAGACCACTTCGAGTTGCTTTCATTTGATGTTGTGGTAAACCTCGGAACAATATGTGTAGGTTAGATATTTTAAATGCTGAATCTGCTAACTTTTTTATGTGATATGATTAAACTACTCTAGTATAGAAGGATCTAAATATTGTTCCATACATCAATTTGATTGATAATTAATTCTAAGGCCATTGATAAATATCTTGGTCATATATACCTTTTTTTAAGTTGAGCTAAGTCATAGAAGTGTTGTGGTTGTTTCTAAAATTGGAGCTTCTTGTTATATATACTATTACAGTTTTATAATCATAAATATATCAAAGATGCCTCTATACCCTTAAACCGGTAGTTAGAATGATAACAGATAATGTGCAAAAATATTTGCATAACGAAATACATCTTAAATCGAACGAAAATGCTATATATTAATAGCTTTAAAGCATATAAAAAGGGGGAAATTATTGTTCCTTAGAAACCGAAAAAAAACTTTGACAAATGTCTAGACTTGATCTTTTATTTAGGTACTAAATGGAAAAATTATGAAGAAGATGCTTTGGATACTTTGATGCAATCTTCACACAATAATCCAAAGATGAAAATGTCAATATAACAGACTTCGCTTGCCAGATTAGACAAAAAATATTTATGAGAACTATATTCAATTGTTGATTTATATAAATTTAATGAAGCACTATGATCATATTTAATAACGCATATTCTTGACCTAAACTACATTAATGTATGGAAAAAAATATTAGTTAATTTTAAAATTCTAAATATTTGTAAAAGTCATAAATACCTGATTTCATTCATTCATCATTATTAGGACCATCATATCCAATAATATCAAGCCTGCAAAAATAAATAATACACTAAGATTTCATTTTTAAGAAAAACTTATTATAAAAAATTAAATATATTTTTTACATTCAGACCAGTGCATGAAATTCCAAACCTCGGCCCAACCCTCGTTAATATAAATTTTAGATGCTCGAGTATTAATGATTGAAACAATGTCTGAGATTAAAAAAAATACACGTAACAATATCTGGTATATGTGACACTAAACAAAACTATGCAAGAACTAATATTACCTCAAAGCCGATTACTAACCCATATTTTTTGACAATTGCCTAGACAACGTATCTTTAGAAGCTCTGAGTTACAATATGAACAGGTCTTACCGCACAACTATTTAAATATAAAAATGTTACAAATTAATAAATTTATTTCACATCTAAAAATTTAATACAAAAATATGAAAAAATATTTTTTTTAATTGGTTATCTTTATAAAAAAGGGTGATCAATTAATTTGTGATTTCTTCAATTAAACATAAAGTTGTTATAGTCGTAGTATAATTAAAAAAAATCATATTCTTAATCACGAAAATACTAATTGCAGTAATTTGGTAAAAATTGTCAAGAAGTTTCATGTAAAACAGACGTGAAATCTTTTACTTTTATTTTCTATCAATTTACATAGCAATCATGAATATACTAATTGTTAAAAATATTAAAAAGTTAGTTAAGGAATGAAGTATGGAACACACATATAATCTTTGGTTTTAATTTCATATATTTATTAATTGTTTATCTTTCTAAAAGTAGGTGAGAATTAGTTGTCAATTGTCTCTTGAATGCATAAATACATGTATAAAGTTGATATAGTCATAGCAATATAATAAAGATAATTACATCACTAATCATCAATATACTATTGTAATTGTATTGATTTCCTAAACTTAGTTAAGGAATGAAGTATTGAATATATATGAAAAAATGGTTTTTATTTGTATATCAATTTACACGGTAATCACTAAGATATTAATTGCATAGATTGAAACAAATTAGTTTCAGAATGAAACGTAGAAAATACATATAATCTCTTACTTTAATTTTGTATATTAATTAATAGGTCCTTTGATAAAAATAAGTGAGATGTACTTGTCAATTTTCTCTTAAATTTCATAAACCTCTACAAAAATAGGCGAGTTGTAAAATTAAGCATCCAATTGTTATAGTTATAATACTTCTGAAAAGATTATTACAATCATAATTGTCAAAATACTAATTACACTAAGTTCCTAAAATTTAAAATTAGTTAAGGAATGCAGTATAGAAGACACATGTAATCATTTTTACTTTTATTTTATATCAGTTTACACAACAATCACGGAGATACAAATTTTGATAAAATTATAATAAATTAATTTAGAAATGAAGCAGTAAAATCTACATATAATCTTATACTTACATATTTTATATTATTTTATGGATTATCTATATAAAAATTGGTGATGTGCAGTTGTCACTTTTGGTTTAATTTTATAAATCTTTATAAAAATAGGTTAGACATAAAATTAAGCTTAAAATTGTTATAGTCACGGTAAATTGAAAATATTATTACATTCTTAATCACTAAGATACTAATTACACTTAGTTTCTAAAATTAATTAAGAAATGTAGTGTTGAACATACATGTAATCTTTTTACTTTTATTTTATATCAACTTACACAGCAATCACGAATATACTAATTGCTATAATTTTAAAAATTAGTTTATGAATGAAGATTAGGAATGAAGCATAGAAAGCACATATAATCTTTTGCTTATATTTTGCATATTACTTAACGCATTATCCTTACACTTTAGGTGAGATGTAATTATCACTGTTCACTTGATTTTGTGTATCTTTCTAAAATTATGTGAGAAGTAATTGTCAATTTTCTCTTGATTTCATAAAATTGTCAAAATCATAGTAATACAAATAAGACTATTACATTCTTAATAATCAAGATACTAACTGCATTAATTTTCTAAAATTATTTAAGGAATGAAGTGTAGAATAGACACAAAATCTTTTGCTTTCAATTTATATCAATTTGCATAGCAATTATTTAGCAAAAACAAATTACACAGCAATTACCTAGATACTAATTACTAAAATTTTTAAAGTTAGTTTAGATTGAAGTGTAAAACACAAAAATAACTTTTTGCTTTAATTTTATATTAATTTACACTATCATCACGAAATATAATTGCTTAAACAACAAAAAAATTAATTAAAGAAGTGTAAAAGAGAAATGGAAAAAAAATTGCATTTGCTGCAAAAAAAATTCCTTTTTCAATTTTGGCCTTGTGTTAACTGAATATAGTTAATATAAATTGCAAGTAGAAATAGTAAAGTAAGCAAAACTTGAATCAATATTATAAATAAGGAATCTAACTGAAATCATAACTACACATGCAATGTAACGAAACACAATAATCATAACGAAAATCCTTCGAAATATATTTAGGAATGTAATAATTGACTACCTTATTCTACTATTTTAAAATGATGAACTCTTTATTCATTGAACTTCCTTGTGCACTGGTTCCTTTTAACCTTTCTGAAACAAAGATAAAACAGACCTAGCAGATTGAAATTCCAAATTTACTTAATGAACAATATTTGATAATTTATTAATCTTATATATTTTTTCGGAGTGACCTTTCACATTTAAAACAACATCGTCGTTAAGTACCCCGGGACTGGCTTATGGTCTAACTCTTTTATTTGTGGACTTGACGAAATCTGGTGTCATATCTGTTGGATCAGTATGAGTCAAAGAAGTTCCCTCTCTCTCTCTATTAATTCATATTTTGTGGAGCCGGATCCCTAAATATTCACAGATAAATCAACATGCATCGTACCAAAATTTACAAATATCAAAACTTCAGTAATTGGAAAAATAATCCTTACATCAATGTAACTAAAATCAAGCATATTCTCTGCAATTATTTTAGCATGATAGTCTGTATTTGTTGCTTCACCGCATTCAGCAACACCAGAGGTAAAGAACACTGAGTGGTCATCCAACTAATTTAACTATAGTATGACACATGAATATAATATATTGTGATGAAATATGCACATGATGTTGGAAAAACAACAATAGTAAATTACTACTATACTAACACAATGAGGCAGTTATATAACCAATAACAAGAACAAGACAATAGTACCAATAACGAAAACGAAACACGAAGGTCGTAAATAAAAAAATAATCAGCAACTGTAAAAGAAAAATAAGAAGAGAAAGAAAGCTTAGCATAATGAAGTTTTCAATCACAGCTGAGTCACCAATCCCTCGAGAGGAAGAGGCTGTTCTTGTAAAGTTTATTGCCCTCACTTATTGTGTTCAGAGACTGTAATAACCCTCCCAGGATAAAACAGCAACAGCACACTGGTTCATAGCAACTCGATGTACAAATAGCGAACAGACCTCAGTCGCCAAAACCTATGCTAATCTGTATAATTTTGGAGGAGAGAAAAAGAGGAAGATGATAGCTAGGGTTTTACGTATGTATATTTCAACGTATTTTTAACCCCCTTATTCCAAAATGTTTTGTTCAGTATATATATTACATCCCAAAACATAACTGAATAAGTTATATTAATTAAATAAATATTCTAACTTAAATGCATTTAATGAATACTTTCAGAATCAGAAACAGCTCATCCCCGGTGGATAATGCTTAGTACACCGATGGATAATCCATACATTGTACACCGATGGATAATGCTCACTCAGTATCCCGACGGATAATGTACACTTTGTACCCCGGTGGATAATGCACACTTTGTACCCCGGTGGATAATGCACACTTTGTACCCCAACGGATAATGTACACTTTGTACCCCGACGGATAATGTACACTTTGTACCCCGGCGGATAATGTACACTTTGTACCCCGACGGATAATCAGTTCAGTGCATTTTGTACCCCGATGGATAATCAATTCAGTGCATTTTGTACCCCGGTGGATAATGCACACTTTGTACCCCGGTGGATAATCAGTTCAGTGCATTACTCTAAATCCTGATATTCAGATTCAATATTCATATTAAAATAATATAATAAGTCAGTAAATATTATAATTAAATATTAAGTAAACCTTCTAGCTTACTTAAATTCAATGTGGGACAAACCCACACAACCCTTTTCAAGATACTATCTTCAACTCAATTTCTTTATGGATCACACTAAGAAAATGTCTTAGATCCAAACATGAAAGTTTAAGTCCTCATTACAAGGAACAACCTCCAACAATTAGATTTAGGAAATTACATTAAGAACATGTCTAAAACATGCCACAAACTTTCCATTTTCTAATAATCCCCCACAAATCCAAATAGAAATGCATATCAGATTTTATCATGACTTGCTTTTCAGAGTCGGTACCCTCCCGGGTTTGAACCCTCCTAAGTCCTCTACTTCGATGGCTACCGGATATAGATGGAATATTTCACCTTGAATCTTTATCCGTGAAGTGTAACCACACTCCATAGACGACGACAAGTCAAAGGCTATGGTCAGATCTACGACTTTGAGACATTATGGTCGTGTCTCGATCCTGTTCGTTGAATGCTTCGAGGAATAACCCTTTCCTCTAATTGCGACCTCACAATAACATTCGCTTAGCTGGGCATCTACAAAGATGTACTACTAACATCTCATCTTACGACTTGACCCCATTCAAAGTTTACAAATTCTGACACAGTATTTGGTCCATCAGAATTTATCAAATCCTGATCCAAAACTGTTACAATCAGAGTTTGTTAAAACTCTTGCTAACTAGCAGTTCAAATACCTCTTAAGGTTTATAGGGGATAGACTCAGATACATAAGTATCTAAAAGTATATGGTAGAGGTACTACCAATTCATCCTTACAACTTGTTATTATCACATTGAATACACTTCGAGGGATCTCCTCTCAGGTGTATTGGGTTCCCGCTGTTGATGAATTATGATGGGTTATCAGTCCTATCCCCAACCTCGACTTAAGGACTATAACATGCTCAAGCCCTTTAGTCAGCGGATCAACTATATTATCCTGAGTTCCTATGAACTATATAGCTTTAATCCTATCAGACACAAGACCCCTTATAGACTTAAGCCTAACTTGGATGTGTCTCTTTGTTTTAGCATTATACTTAACACTTCTAACTTTGTTGATAGTTGTTCGGCTATCACAATGAACATAAATGGCAGGAAGCGGCTTGCTTACTACATGTAACATACTCATAAGTCTTTGTAACCATTCAGCCTCCGTCCCCGTGGCATCAAGTGCACACAACTCAGCCTCAAAAGTGGACCGAGTAATCAAAGTCTGTCTAGAAGACTTCTAGGACACTGCTCCACCAGCAAGGGTAAACACATATCCAGTCACTCCATTGGAACCAGATTTCTTAGCTATCCAACTTACATCACTGTACCCCTCGAGTACCCCCGGAAGTCTCCGGTAATGCAAGCCAAGAGAAATTATTCCCTTGAGATATCTAAGAACTCTATCCAGTGCCTCCCAATGAGTCTTGTTTGGACAACTTGTATATCTAGCTAACTTAGACACAGAATAAGAAATATCTGTTCTAGTCACATTAACAAGATATTGCAAACTCCTAATAATCTGAGAGTACCTTAACTGAGACACAGGAATACCTAAACTATTCTTGATAAGGCCAACTTTATGATCGAATGGAGTACTAGTGATTCTACAATTTGAATAACCATACTTCTCAAGTATAGATTTCTCTATATAATGAGACTGTGACAAGGTTATTCCATCGGTTGACCGAGTCAACTTAATCCCAAGAATCACACTAACTTCACCCATATCCTTCATCTCAAAGTGCCTATTCAAGAAACTCTTTGTCTCGTTAATAATCTCAATATTGGTTCCAAACAACAAAATATCATCCACATATAGACACACAATCACACATTCATTTCCTCTAACATTATAGTAGACGCACTAGTCACTTTCATTAACTAAAAACTCAAAGCTTAAAATAGTTTCATCAAACTTCTTGTGCCAGTCTATAGGAGCTTATTTTAGGCCATAAATGGATTTGAGTAACTTACATAGTTTCCTCTCATTACCAGAAGCAACAAATCCCTCAGGTTGATCCATATAAATCTCTTCTTCAAGGTCACCATGAAGAAAAGCTGTCTTTACATCCATCTGATGGATGATAAGATCATGTATGAAATCCAATGCAATAAGCAATCTGATTGTTGTCATTCTAGCAACAGGAGAGTATGTATCAAAATAGTCGATTCCTTCTCTTTGCCTAAAGCCCTTAGTAACTAGCCTAGCCTTGTACTTATCTATTGAATCATCAGGGTTTAACTTCCTCTTCAAAATCCACTTACATCCTATAGTAGAACACCCGGGAGGGAGATCGACTAACTCCTATGTTCTGTTAGAAACAATGGAGTCCATCTCACTCTTCACAGCGCCTTTCTAGTTCCTTGACTCTGAAGAATCCATGGCCTGACGGAAAGTTAAGGGTTCGTCCTCGACATTGTAAGTGATGTAATTACTTCCAAAGTCCTTGACTAGCCTTGCACACTTACTCCTTCTAGGTTCCTCTACATCGTTAGGAGTAGAGCTACTACCAGGATCCGCCTCCACATTCGTCATCCTTTCCACATGATCGGGAATGGAACTCGATGTGCGAGTGGGATCATCATTAAAAGTACCTTGTGGAACTCGATGTGTGAGTGGAATCATCATCAAAAGTACCTTGTGGTATACCAATCTTCATAGGGAACACATCATCAAAGAGTGTTGCATCATGAAACTCAACTATGTATTCGCCACAATACCATCTATGTCAGATTTTAAAACCAAAAATCTCATATAAATTATGGTTTCAAGATAGCCCAGAAAGACACAATCAACAGTTTTCGGTCCTAGTTTCTTTCTCTTGTGTTCAGGGACAAGCACCTTGGCAAGGCACTCCCACACACAAAGATAACTCAAACTAGTTTTACGCTTTCTCCATAATTCATAAGGAGTCTTATCCATGTGTTTCAGAGGGACTCTGTTCAGAATATGGCAAGCCGTATTCAGAGCCTCTCCCCACATGTACTTATGCAACCCCGAATTAATCAGCATACTGTTAATCATATCTTTAAAAGTTCTGTTCTTTCGCTCTGCCACCCCATTAGACTCAGGTGTGTATGGAGGAGTCACCTCATGAACTATACCATTGTTCGCGCAAAATTCATTAAATAAGGTACTCGTATACTCACCACCTCTATCCGACCTCAACCTTTTAATTACTTTGCCAGTTTGTGTTTCAGCTTCATTTTTAAACATATTGATTTTATCTAGTGCTTCATCTTTATGTTTAAGCAAATAAACATAACAATATCTACTACAATCATCTATAAAGGTAATGAAATATCTACAATGATCCTTAGTCAACACACCACCAAATTCACATATGTCTGTGTGTACTAAATCTAACAAGTCAGAATCCCTAACAACATTATGAAATGGTTTCCTTATTAATTTAGCAGTCACACATACTTGACATTTAGTTTTCTTATCAATGGCATGCTTTGGAATCAACTCTAAATTCATCATATTCTTTAGAGCACCAAAATTTAAATGACCAAGTCGTAAGTGCCACAAATCAGATGATTCTACACAATTAACGGAAGGTGCAACACTATCATTAATAAAACTGCCCAAAACAGGCTCCATATTTATTAAAAATAAATCGTCAGACAAGTAACCCATGCCATAAAAAGTACCAGTATGTGTAATAACTACTTTATTACATTTGAGAGAAAGTTCAAAGCCATTTTTAACTAAAATGCTTCCACTAATAATGTTTCTACGAATAGAGGGAACATGATGCACTCTAGTGAGAGATAGAATCCGCCCAGAAGCAAACTTCAGGTCCACGTTTCCAATTCCAAGCAATTGAGCAGCACTAGCATTCCCCATCGTCACTGTCACTCCATGAGTCTGTTGATAAGATACAAACAGAGTAATATCAGCATAAATACGCACATTAGCTCCAGTATCAATCACCCATTCATTAGACAGATAAATGGAAAGTAGGTCAGGGTTGTAGTTAACATACCCGTCGTTGGCGTCAGAGGCAACAACCTCACCAACAACCATGTTAGCCACATGCCCACTAGTGGTTGCAAGTCCAAGCACAGTGTTTGCTTGAGCTACCACTCCAGCTTTCTTTACTTTCTTCACAGGACAGTATACTCCAATGACCAGCCTGTCCACAAGACCAACAAGGTTTGTTTGCCTTTGGTTTCTTAACCTTGTTCTTGTCATTTTTCGGTTTAATGTTATACTTCTTACTGAAAAATTTCCTTTTCTGTCCAACAGTCACTTACATTCACCTTCGAACTACTCCCACGTTCAACAGGCATCACATGTCCTTATTTGGACTGGTGCTGTTCCTGCACAGAGATGTCCAGCATAAGGTTTGTCCATGTGATCTCTCCACCAGCTTGTAATCAAGAAACCTCGCCACAGAATATACTTCTCAAGACCTTGAGAATCAGTATTATGGGTTTGGTCCAGCTTCTCCCACAACTGCTTAGCACTATAAGCATCCGATGAATAAACATCAAACAGAGTGTTCGCTAAAGCAGCCAGAATGGCAGCCCTAGCCACCCCATCCTTCTCAGCCCATAGCGTATAAACAGTCATTGTTTTAGGATTTTCTTGATCCACAATAGGAGGATCATACTGTACCACCGGCCATAGACCCTTTACAGTTAACCAGAGCTTCATCTTTTTCTGCCAGCGAGAAAAAGAAGCCCCCCACTGAATTTATCAGGCATGCCTGATAAATCAATAGGTTGTGGAAATCTGTACGTGGTCCAATCTATGGTGGACGCAGTAACTCCAGAACCAGAACCAACAACAACAGGAGTCTCACCAACAGGAGTATCAGTTTCGTTAACCATCTCGTTAAATAGCTATATAACAAAGTAAACTCTTCAAGATTGTTGGGAAAACAACAATAGTAAATTACTACTGTACTAACACAATGAGGCAGTTATATAACCATAACAAGAAAAAGGCAATAGTACCAATAATGAAAACAAAACACGAAGGACGTAAATAAAAAAATAATCAGCAACTGTAAAAGAAAATAAGAAGAGAAAGAAAGCTTAGCGTAATGAAGCTTTCAATCACAGCTGAGTCACCAATCCCTCGAGAGGAAGAGGTTGTTCTTGAAAAGTTTATTGCCCTCACTTACTATGTTCAGAGACTGCAATAACCCTCTCAGGATAAAACAACAATAAACTTCCTAGCTTACTTAAATTCAATGTGGGACAAACCCACAAAACCCTTTTCAAGCTACTATCTTCAACTCAATTTCTTTATGGATTACACTAAGAAAATGACTTAGATCCAAACATGAAAGTTTAAGTCCTCATTACAAGGAACAACCTCCAACAATTAGATTTAGGAAATTACATTAAGAACATGTCTAAAACATATCTCAAACTTTCCATTTTCTAACAATCTCCCACAAATCCATACAGAAATGCATATCAGATTTTATCATGACTTGCTTTTCAGAGTCGGTACCCTCCCGGGTTTGAACCCTCCTAAGTCCTCTACTTCGATGTCTACTGGATATAGATGGAATATTTCACCTTGAATCTTTATCCGTATAGTGTAACCACACTCCATAGACGACGACAAGTTAAAGGCTAAGGTCAGATCTACGGCTTTGAGACATTATGGTCGTGTCTCGATCCTGTTCATCGAATGCTTCGAGGAATAACCCTTTCCTCTCATTGCTACCTCACAATAACATTCACTTAGCTGGGCATCTCCAAAGATGTACTACTAACATCTCATCTTACGACTTGACCCCATTCAGAGTTTACAAATTCTGACACAATATTTGGTCCATCAGAATTTATCAAATCCTGATCCAAAACTGTTATAATCAGAGTTTGTTAAAACTCTTGCTAACTAGCAGTTCAAATACCTCTTAAGGTTTACAGGGGATAGACTCAGATACATAAGTATCTAAAAGTATATGGTAGAGGTACTACCAATTCATCCTTACAACTTGTTATTACCACATTGAATACACTTCTAGGGATCTCCTCTCAGGTGTATTGGGTTCCCGCTGTTGATGAATTATGATGGGTTATCATTCCCATCCCCAACCTCGACTTAACATCATGCTGAAGCCCTTTAGTCAGCGGATCAGCTATATTATCCTGAGTTCCTATGAACTCTATAACTATAATCCTATCAGACACAAGACCCCTATAGACTTAAGCCTAACTTGGATTTGTTTCTTTGTTTTAGCATTATACTTAACACTTCTGACTTTGTCGATAGTTGTACGGCTATCACAATGAACAATAATGGCAGGAAGCGGCTTGCTTACTACAGGTAACATACTCATGAGTCCATGTAACCATTCAGACTCCGTCCCCGTGGCATCTAATGCACACAACACAACCTCAAAAGTGGACCAAGTAATCAAAGTCTGTCTAGAAGACTACCAGGACACTGCTCCACCAGCAAGGGTAAACACATATCCAGTCACTCCATTGGAACCAGATTTCTTAGCTATCCAACTTGCATCGCTAGACCCCTCGAGTACCCCCGGAAATCTCCGGTAATGTAAGCCAAGAGAAATTGTTCCCTTGAGATATCTAAGAACTCTATCCAGTGCCTCTCAATGAGTCTTGTTCGGACAGCTTGTATATCTAGCTAACTTAGACACAGAATAAGAAATATCTGGTCTAGTCACATTAGCAAGATATTGAAAACTCCCAATAATCTGAGAGTACCTTAACTGAGACACAGGAATACCTGAACTATTCTTGATAAGGCCAACTTTAGGATCGAATGGAGTACTAGCGATTCTACAATTTGAATAACCATACTTCTCAAGTATAGATTTCTCTATATAATGAGACTGTGACAAGGTTATTCCATCAGTTGACCGAGTCAACTTAATCCCAAGAATCACAGTAGCTTCACCCATATCCTTCATCTCAAAGTGCCTATTCAAGAAACTCTTTGTCTCATTAATAATCTCAATATTGGTTCCAAACAACAAAATATCATCCATATATAAATACACAATCACACAATCATTTCCTCTAACCTTATAGTAGACGCACTTGTCACTTTCATTAACTAAAAACTCAAAGCTTAAAACAGTTTCATCAAACTTCTTGTGCCAGTCTATAGGAGCTTGTTTTAGGCCATAAATGGATTTGAGTAACTTACATAGTTTCCTCTCGTTACCAGAAGCAACAAATCCCTCAGGTTGATCCATATAAATCTATTCTTCAAGGTCACCATGAAGAAAAACTGTCTTACATCCATCTGATGGATGATAAGATCATGTACAGAAGCCAATGCAATAAGCAATCTGATTGTTGTCATTCTAGGAACAGGAGAGTATGTATCAAAATAGTCAATTCCTTCTCTTTTCCTAAAGCCCTTAGCAACTAGCCCAGCCTTGTACTTATCTATTAAATCATCAGGGTTTAACTTCCTCTTGAAAATCCACTTACATCCTATAGTAGAACACCCGGGAGGGAGATCGACTAACTCCCATGTTCCGTTAGAAACAATGGAGTCCATCTCACTCTTCACAGTGCCTTTCCAGTTCCTTGACTCTTAAGAATACATGGCCTGACGGAAAGTTAAGGGTTCGTCCTCGACTTTGTAAGTGATGTAATCACTTCCAAAGTCCTTGACTAGCCTTGCACGCTTACTCCTTCTAGGTTCCTCTACTTCGTTAGGAGTAGAGCTACTACCAGGATCCGCCCCCACATTCGTCATCCTTTCCACATGATCGGGAATAGAACTCGATGTGCGAGTGGGATCATCATCAAAAGTACCTTGTGGAACTCGATGTGCGAGTGGGATCATCATCAAAAGTACCTTGTGGTATACCAATCTTCATATGGAACACATCCTCAAAGAATGTTGCATCACGAAACTCAAGTATCGTATTCACCATAATACCATCTATTTCAGATTTTAAAACCAAAAATCTCATAGCAATTGTGGTTTCAAGATAGCCCAGAAAGACACAATCAACAGTTTTCGGTCCTAGTTTCTTTCTCTTGTGTTCAGGGACAAGCACCTTGGCAAGGCACCCCCACACACGATGAAAATTAAACTAGTTTTACGCTTTCTCCTTAATTCATAGGAGTCTTATCCATGTGTTTCAGAGGGACTCTGTTCAGAATATGGCAAGCCGTATTCATAGCCTCTCCCCACATGTACTTAGGCAACCCCGAATTAATCAGCATACTGTTAATCATATCTTTAAAAGTTCTGTTCTTTCGCTCTGCCACCCCATTAGACTCAGGTGTGTATGGAGGAGTCACCTCATGAATTATACCATTATTTGTTCAAAATTCATTAAATGAGGTACTCGTATACTCACCACCTCTATCTGACCTCAACCTTTTAAGTACTTTGCCAGTTTGTGTTTCAGCTTCATTTTTAAACATAATGAATTTATCTAGTGCTTCATCTTAATGTTTAAGCAAATAAACATAACAATATCTACTACAATCATCTATAAAGGTAATGAAATATCTACAATGATCCTTAGTCAACACACCACCAAATTCACATATGTCTGTGTGTACTAAATCTAACAAGTCAGAATCTCTAACAACATTATGAAATGGTTTCCTTGTTAATTTAGCAGTCACACATACTTGACATGTAGTTTTCTTATCAATGGCATGCTTTGGAATCAACTCTAAATTCATCATATTCTTTAGAACACCAAAATTTAAATGACCAAGTCGTAAGTGCCACAAATTAGATGATTCTACACAATTAACAGAAGGTGCAACACTATCATTAATAAAACTGCCCAAAACAGGCTCCACATTTATTAAAAATAAACCGTCAGACAAGTAACCCTTGCCATAAAAAGTACCAGTATGTGTAATAACTACTTTATTACATTTGAGAGAAAGTTCAAAGCCATTTTTAACTAAACTGCTTCCATTAATAATGTTTCTACGAATAGAGGGAACATGATGCACTCTAGTGAGAGATAGAATCCGCCCAAAAGCAAACTTCAGGTCCATGTTTCCTATTCCAAGCACTTGAGCAACACTAACATTCCCCATCGTCACTGTCACTCCATGAGTCTGTTGATAAGATACAAACAAAGTAATATCAGCACAAATATGCACATTAACTCCAGTATCAATCAACCATTCATTAGACATATAAGTGGAAAGTAGTTCAGGGTTGTAGTTAACATACCCGTCGTTGGCGTCAGAGGCAACAACCTCACCAACAACCATGTTAGCCACAGGGCCACTAGTGGTTGCAAGTCCAAGCACAGTGTTTTCTTGAGCTACCACTCCAGCTTTCTTTGCTTTCTTCACAGGACAGTCTTTACTCCAATGACCAGCCTGTCCACAAGACCAAAAAGGTTTGTTTGCCTTTGGTTTCTTAACCTTGTTCTTGTCATTTTTCAGTTTAGTGTTATCCTTCTTACTGACAGATTTCTTTTTTTGTCCAATAGTCACTACGTTCACCTTCGAACTACTCCTATGTTCAACATGCATGACATGTCCTTGTTTGGACTGGTGCTGTTCCTACACAGAGATGTTCAGCATAAGGTTTGTCCATGTGATCTCTCCTTTCTGTCTTTTCAGGGAGAGAGCAAACTCCTCCCAAGACTTAGGGAGATTTTCAATCATAACCATCACCTTAATCTTCTCAGGTAAGTCCGTTCCAGACTCACTCAAAGCATGCACCAACATCTCAAACTCATGTACTTACGTAGTCATGGATTTAGTATCCACCAGCTTGTAATCAAGAAACCTCGCCACTGAATACTTCTCAAGACCTTGAGAATCAGTATTATGGGTTTGGTCCAGCTTCTCTCACAACTGTTTAGCACTATAAGCATCCGATGAATAAACATCAAATAGAGTGTTCGCTAAAGCAGCCAGAATGGCAGCCCTAGCCACCCCATCCTTCTCAGCCCATATCGCATAAACAGTCATAGTTTCAGGCTTTTCTTGATCCAGAACAGAAGGATCATACTGTAACACCGGCCATAGACCCTTAACAGTTAACCAGAGCTTCATCTTTTTCTGCCAGCGAGAAAAAGAAGCCCCCACTGAATTTATCAGGCATGCCCAATAAATCAATAGGTTGTGGAAATCTGTACGTGGTCCAATCTATGGTGGATGCAGTAACTCCAAAACCAGAACCAACAACAACAGGAATCTCACCAACAGGAGTATCAGTTTTGTTAACCATCTCGTTAAATAGCTATATAACAAAGTAAACTCTTCAAGATTATTGGGAAAACAACAATAGTAAATTACTACTATACTAACACAATGAGGCAGTTATATAACCAATAACAAGAACAAGGCAATAGTACCAATAACGAAAACAAAACACGAAGGTCGTAAATAAAAAAATAAGCAGCAACTGTAAAAGAAAAATAAGAAGAGAAAGAAAGCTTAATGTAATGAAGCTTTCAATCACAGCTGAGTCACCAATCCCTTGAGAGGAAGAGGCTGTTCTTGAAGAGTTTATTGCCCTCACTTACTGTGTTCAGAGACTGTAATAACCCTCTCAGGATAAAACAACAACAACACACCGGTTCACAGCAACTCGATGTACAAACAGCGATCAGACCTCAGTTGCCAAAACCTATGCTAATCTGTATAATTTTGGAGGAGAGAAAAAGAGGAAGATGATAGCTAGGGTTTTACGTATGTATATTCCAACATATTTTTAACCCCCTTATTCTAAAATGTTTTGTTCAGTATATATATAACATCCCAAAATATAACTGAATAAGTTATATTAATTAAATAAATATTCCGACTTAAATGCATTTGATGAATACTTTCAGAATCAGAAACAGCCCATCCCCGGTGGATAATGCTTAGTATACTGATGGATAATCCATACATTGTACACCGATGGATAATGCTCACTTAGTATCCCGACGGATAATGTACACTTTGTACCCCAGTGGATAATGCACAGTTTGTACCCCGGTGGATAATGCACACTTTGTACCCCGACGGATAATGTACACTTTGTACCCCGATGGATAATGTACACTTTGTACCCCGACGGATAATGTACACTTTGTACCCCAACGGATAATCAGTTCAGTGCATTTTGTACCCTGGTGGATAATCAATTTAGTGCATTCTGTACCCCGGTGGATAATGCACACTTTGTACCCCGGTGGATAATCAGTTCAGTGCATTACTCCAAATCCTGATATTCAGATTCAATATTCATATTAAAATAATATAATAAGTCAGTAAATATTATAATTAAACATTAAGTAAACTTCCTAGCTTACTTAAATTCAATGTGGGACAAACCTACAAAATCCTTTTCAAGCTACTATCTTCAACTCAATTTCTTTATGGATTACACTAAGAAAATGACTTAGATCCAAACATGAAAGTTTAAGTCCTCATTACAAGGAACAACCTCCAACAATTAGATTTAGGAAATTACATTAAGAACATGTCTAAAACATGCCTCAAACTTTCCATTTTCTAACAATCCCCCACAAATCCATATAGAAATGCATATCAGATTTTATCATGACTTGCTTTTCAGAGTCGGTACCGTCCCGGGTTTGAACCCTCCTAAGTCCTCTACTTCGATGGCTACCGGATATAGAAGGAATATTTCACCTTGAATCTTTATCCGTGAAGTGTAACTGTTAGGTCTCAATATGTTTGTAGAAGGGGGGTTGAATACAAACAATACCGTTTAATCGAATAAAATGCGGAATAAAAAAGTGAAACAAAATTCAAGTTAAATAAAATAATTGTTAAACTTGAAAGGTGTTACAACAACGGTATCGTTTACAAGGGATTAATATCAAATCAATTATCACAAATCCAGAATAAATTCGACATGAACTTTTTCTATTTTTGCAATAAAAAGATCAAATGCTAAAAGCAATTTGAGATTAAGTTCTAGGGATTTCGATCCGCTAGATAGTTACACAAGAACAAGAAAGGTATTTCTAGTGGATTGGATTTAACAATAAATACTAGAAATAAATGATCTGTGAATTTGCAATAAGTTCTCTGCAGGTTTCTTTTGTTCTGTGTTCTTCTTAATTTGATATTCAATGCACTTGTTGAAAAATGATTTGCTTCTGTTGGTTTTGTAAACAAACCACTTCAATTGAATCAGTAAGACTTTCGGCAAGACAATCCATTTGGCTCAGCATGACAATCCTTTTAACTGGTAAGACTTTCGGTAGGACTATCAATTGAACTGATATGACTTTCGGTATGACTATTGGTTGTCATACCGATTGTCTTGCTAGTACAAAAGATAGTCTTGCTGGATTAAAACAGATTTTAATCAAATAATAATTTTGAATTAATTAATCAATTAATTCAATTAATCAATAAATTAATCTTTGCAGATTTAATTTATTTTCTTAATTAAATTATATGACTTAATTAATTAATAGAGAATTAATACCAATCTTGAGCAGCAACCATTCTTCTGAAAATCACTGTCAATTACGAATCAATTCCATCACTTCAATGTTGACACTCGATGTACTGTCTGGTTCATGAGTGACTAATTTCCGTGACGTTTCTTCATGCCTTGACTTTGATACTCTTGATTTTCTTCAGACTAAATCCTTGTAATTAATTGATACCCTGACGAGATCTCTGTCACTTGATTGAATCCACAATCTTAATTTATATCACTGAGGCTTGATCAATTTCTTGAGCTTCTTCCAGTGAATTAAGTCCTCAAGACTGTAGATGAACAATGTTACTTAATCCTTTGACATATGTTACTTTGAGAGATCTCTATGACGATAGAACCAATATTTACTTGTTACATTCTTATTTGAGTTGAGTTAAATCCTCGAATAAACAAATAGGCTATGACATATGCCTTTCAATCTCCCCCTATTTGTTTGTTAGACAATAACAACAAATACATAGAGGATAACTCAACTAAAAAATAAGAAAAAGATATAAACAGTAATGCAAAGTAAATAGCAGAAAAGTTCTGGATTATATTTAACATTTTCCAGATTCCAAAAGAAATTTACAAGTGAATACAAGATAGATGTTCCTCTAACCTGAACATATAACTACATTAGTCTATCTTGATTCATAAAGCTCTATTCATATTACATTGAGTTTTGAGGTAATTGAATTCAGTTGTCTTCCCTTCCGAATTCACCTTCTTCCAAATCTTGAAGCAACTCCTTGTCAAAGACACGATCCTTTTTTGAAGTGAAGCTGTCTGGTCTAACGGGTTGAACTCCAACTGACTTTAGCTTATTCTTTAACTGATTGTACCTTTTGATATTCTTTTCACAATAAGCTTGAATCAAATCAGCTGCTTGAGTTTTCAACATGGATGAATATCCAGCAGTTCTTAGGTTATGTTCCATCCAGACCAGATGCTTAGCTGAGTAGTCTTTAAGAGATTGTTAATTGAGCTGGCAGATTTGAAGACAGTCAGACTTAAAGAATCTTACCTGATGAGGATTGTTGACCACTTGAGGACTAGCCCTGCTGGTAAACTCCTTGAGCCTTTCTCGAAGAACTTCATTCAATTCTGAGCTTCTTTTGACTTTGTTGAGAAGAACCCAAATCTCTGACAAAGAACGATTCTCAAACAGATGAAGTGACACTTTGAAGGATCCTTCGCTCTGACAATATACAAATATGTTCATTTCATTTAGAGATCTGTCAAAGGCAGCTGTGATCCTTGAAATTTCAGTCTTTATAGCATTCATGTACATGTCATTATTTGGATTAGAGATCTCCAGCTTGTCCAGAAGATGTAGAAACTGTCTATCATTGTTTGTGCTCAGCTGAGGCATATCAAGTACTCTCCTAGCTTCATCCCATTTTTCACCAATCTTCAGTCTGACATCTCTTCTCCTTTCTTGAGCTTTAATGTCATGAAGACGTTGCTTTTGAAGAGTTTCTGTTCTTTGTATGTCTTTCCTCATGTCAATGATCTGGGATACCTTTTTGAGTTCAGCTTCTTTTCTTTTCAATTCTGACTGTTGTTGCTGAAACTCTTTCTCAAATAGAGGATCCACTGGAGCTTCCTCTTCCCATTCTCCAAAATCACTTTCCTCCTCAGCTTCAAAGAAACCATCTTTATCTCCCAAGACTGGTTCAGTGGGAACGTCACAAATATCAAAGTCATCCTGTTCTCCACTATAGTAGATATCATTAGACTTCCCTGTGCCTCCAGCAGATGAATCTTTTTCTTTTCCCTTTTCACTTCTCCCTTTGTTCTCCCCCTTGGTTGAGGAATCCTCTACAGACTTTCCCTTAGACCCTCCATGACCTCCATCACCTCCAGAGCCCGAGCCTCCACCAGACGGCCCTTCAAAGAAAGTCCTTTGTTCTTCATTAGGGCAGTGAGAATTTTTGATCATGTAGTACAGGTGCTTCATCCCTTCATTCAGATGTTCCATGCCCGTCTCTATCTTCAGAAATCTGGAAGAATCTAGTGAATGATTCATTTCAACCAAGTCTTCAAGAGAAGTCATTCTTGTATGTAGAGAGCAGAAGTTTGAAATGTCTTCAGCTGATAATATTGGAGATGCCTGGATTGAGTTAAGCTTTGGTACAATAGATGTCTTCAAATCTGATATTTCAGTCATAATGAGAGCCAGCTGATTATTGACAGAGGTGGAAGAAGAAGACCGTTCAACCACTTGTGCTTTGAATGATTGAGCTTCAGCCTGACTTTTTGCAAGTTGTTCCTTGAGATCAGCAATTTGAGCTAACAGATTTTTAGTGTTTGTGTCTGTGTGTGCGCTCACCTGAATATCTCTCCTGTTTAATTCACTCAACTCACGTGCTTGTGTATCTCTCAATATAATTGCTCGTGAGGAGTCTTCCTGATGCTGATCTTCTGTACCTGCATTTAAAATCACCCTAGGCTCTTCAAGAGAGGTCAGTGGTGGTGCAATGGGAATTCGCGAGTCTCGATCCTCAGTCAAACCTATCTTTTCATGTGAAATAGATGTCTGAATCGCTTCAGGGATAGATTGACCGAGTTGCCCTCCACTTTCTCCAGATAAATTTGTGAGTGGAGAATCCCGTGAGGGAGCCAGAGGTGTTGGATCTGGGAGGGGAGAAAATGACTCTATTAAAGGTGGCTGAGAGTCAGATTTTCCCTCAGAAGCATGTGACTGCGCTTCTGCCGTAACTATGGCAGGCACTGTAACCGACTCAATGTGCACTCCTCGCTCCGTGTCCTGAGTATCATCTACTGGTCTGTATGCTTCCATTGTGAGTAATGGAATTATGCTTGACTCAATACAGGATGCCATGGCCCTATGGCGAATTTCAATAGATTCATCCTGTTGAGAGAATGTTTCTAGTAACTGTTCAGTGGCCATTTCAAAGTCCATGTCCTGTTGGGAGGACAAGGATGGGCTTTCAGATGCCTCAGTAAATATTCTCCTTTTCTTGGGTGGAGGCAGAGCTGAGGGTTCATTCACATCCACTAACATACTACTTCCTACTAACCTTCTAGGCAACATTTTAGACAGTGGGGGAGAGGTTGAGATAGGTTGTGACTCTGTGTTTGGCTCTATGACCTGGGATTGAAGCTGTGGTTCTACAACTTCATGGTCAGTCCTATCAACCACTGGGGGTCTTTCAACAGAAGTAGGAATAGGTTGAGTTTGAGGAATTATTACCTGTAGAGGAATAGCATCTGATGTTTGAGCCTGGGTGGTTTGAACCACTGGAGGTTGATCTTGCTGTTCATGACCGGGAATATTGAAGATAGGTAAAGGAATATAAGTGGCCATGAAAGCAGATACAAGTACTGGAACTTGCATGAATTTGAAAGTTGTGTCTTGGCGGGTGTAAATCTTTTTGCTTACTGGAGGGGGTTCGGTTACTGAGGAGTTAGCAAAAAGGGCTTTATGCTCAGGTGAGAGAATATGTTCTGCTATGAGCATGAGAAAATGAGCATAGTAGCACGAGACCCTACGATTTGTAGAATGATCACGTAAAGCAGTAGTGAGACGTCTCAAAAGAATGGGTAAAAGTAGTTTGCCAAAATTGATCCTTTGATTGAAAACAACCGCAAGACCAATATACTGCAGAGTGGAAGTGATGTTGTGAAAGTTGGATTTAGTGCAGTTGGCAAACACTTTAGAAAGTGTATCGAAGAAAATATCCCATTCAGAAACCAAATTGGATTTAGATAACTTGGTTAAATTAATCACCCCCTGATAGTGAATAGCATGGAAAAAGTTTGAAATATAATTTTCAGAGGGCAAATTACAGAAATTGTCCAATGGAAAATTTAACGCTCGATTGACGACTGTTTCATCAACAACATACTCTGTGTTTGCCACGGTGAATGAAAAAGATTTAAAATCACCGGCCACAGTAGATGTTGTGCAAATCAGTCTGAGCAGATCCACATTTAAAATCACATTTGATTTAATAGCAGTGCTAACAATCGAATGGTCATTTAAAAATCTAATCCATGGCTTAAATTTTTCCACATCACATTTATCTGGATTAAAATAACCAACAAGATTATGTGCGACAATTTGGAAATTGAGAGCCATTAAAAAATTAATAAAACACACACTTTCAGAATTTTAAGAATTAAATTAAGAAAATTCGAATTAATTAAAAAAAATTTAATAATTCGAATTAAATCAATTATATCCGAAAAATTTAGAAAGTAATGTATCTCGTTAAAGTTCCTAACTCATGATAATAGATCTGAAAAACGCACAAGACACCAAACAAAATTAAAATAAAAATACCCAAAAGCAAACAAACACTGATTTTTTTTAAGGGAACAAAAACGAAGTGAAAATTTTTGTTTTTAAAACATAAAAATTGGGCAGCACTTTTGTATGTATATACGTGTATGTATATATCACAGGAGTAATGATTTTGTATGCTGAGTAAAAACTCGAGCAAGGAAGACAAAGGAGGCAGTTTTGATCTGTTCGAAGTGAGAGAGAGAGAAATAAGAGAGAAAAAGAAAGAAACTGTTGGAATTGAAAAACAAAAGAACTATTTGATTTAACAAGACAAAAAGATGTTAACTAGACAACTGGTATGACAATTCGGGATAGTCTTACCGATTGTCATACCGATAGTCATACCAGGCAAATTGAGAAAACAAAACAAATAGTAATAATATAACTGGTATGATAATCTGATAGTCATACCGATTGTCATACCAGTACAAAATAAAACAAAAAATATATGATATTAATTTTATTACTGGCATGACAATCAATAGTCATACCGATTGTCTTGCCAGTTATAAAACTAAACTGAATTAAAAATAAACACGTATTTGTACTGGAATGACTTTCAGCAAGACAATTTCAATTGTCTTGTCGATTGTCATTCAAGTATAAACTAAATTAAGTATTAATATAAATATACTGAAATGACTTTCAGCAAGACAATTTCAATTGTCTTGCCGATTGTCATTCAAATATCAAATTAAAACAAACAAATATATATATATATATTTTATAAACCAAATATAAACAGTTTTTAACAAAATAAATACAAACAGTTTTTAACAAAAACAGAACATATATATATATATATATATAAAAATTACAGAAAACTACAATAAATACTAATATAGATATGGCAGAAAATATTTATACAATTAAAATATTTCAGAGATAATTATATTTTCAGTCCAAAAATAGATTTCTTTTGAATTTTTAGCAAATAAAATTCATAGAAAAATATTTTTAGAGAAAATAAAATATTCTGAGACATTAAAATTAACAAGTTGAGTAAATAAATAAGATAAGATAATAAAAATTACGTAGAAATAAGCAAGAAATTATGGAAAATGATAAAATAAATTTGCAAATGAATTTTTCATTTATGAAAAATTCATTTGTAAATTCACTCAAGAACAAATTTCAGATATTCACAAGTTTAATCACTAAAGCTATTCAACATACCCAATTTACCAACTAATTTGGTAAATGTGGATTCATCAAGAGGTTTAGTAAAAAATATCTGCTATTTGTTCTTCTGTTGGAACAAAAAATAGTTCAACAATATCATTCATGACGTGCTCTCTAATAAAATGATACCTGATGTCAATGTGCTTGGTCCTTGTATGCTGCACAGGGTTGTTGGTGATGGCTATTGCACTTGTATTGTCACATAGAATAGGTATTTTGTTCAATACAGAGCCATAGTCCCGTAGCTGATTCCTAATCCACAAGATCTGAGCACAGCAGCTTCCAGCAGCAATATATTCAACCTCGACCGTTGAATTTGAAACTGTTTGCTGTTTCTTGCTGTACCATGAGACTAGTCTGCTACCTAGGAATTGAAAACTCCCTGAGGTGCTTTTCCTATCAATAACACTTCCTGCGTAATCTGAATCTGTATATCCAACAAGGTTAAAACCAGATTCTTTAGGGTACCAAATACCTAGATTTGGTGTTCCCTTAAGATATCTTAAGATTCGTTTAACAGCAACAAGATGAATATCTCTAGGATCCGCTTGGAACCTTGCACATAAGCATGTAGCATACATAATATCTGGTCTACTTGCAGTAAGATAGAGTAACGAGCCAATCATACCTCTGTAGCTTGTGACATCTACCTTAATGGAGTTTTCACATGGTCCAAGCTTGACAGCTGTAGTTGACGGAGTCCTTGCTGATGCAGAATCCTCTAGATTATACTTTTTGAGGAGTTCCTTGAGATACTTGGATTGACAAATAAAAGTTCCATCTAACCTTTGATTTACTTGTAATCCAAGAAAGAACTTCAGCTCTCCCATCATGCTCATTTCAAATTTGCTGTGCATTAACTTAGCAAATCTCTTACAGAGATTATCATTAGTAGACCCAAATATTATATCATCCACATAGACTTGGACTAATATTGTATCATTCTTATGCTTTTTAGAAAAGAGAGTTTTGTCTATGACACCTCTAATAAAGCTATTTTCAATAAGAAATTCAGAGAGAGTGTCATACCATTTTCTCGGAGACTGTTTGAGTCCATAGATAGCCTTGAAAAGAAAGTAGACAAAATCCAAATGATCTGGATCTTCAAAACCAGGAGGTTGCTCTATATATACCTCTTCATCCAGCTTTCCATTCAGAAAGGCACTCTTGACATCCATTTGATAAACTTTAAAGTTAGAGAATGCTGCAAATGCCAGAAATATCCTGATGGCCTCTAGTCTAGCCACTGCAGCATAGGTTTCATCATAATCAATGCCTTCAGCTTGAGAATACCCTTTAGCTACCAGTCTTGCTTTGTTTCTTGTAACCACACCATCTTCATCTAGTTTATTCCTGAATACCCACCGAGTACCAACAGCTTTCTTGTGTGTAGGTCTAGGTACCAGTTTCCAGACTTGTTGATGTTCAAACTGATTGAGTTCATCTTGCATAGCAATCACCCAATCTGGATCAGTCAGTGCTTCCTCAATCTTCTTAGGTTCCATCTCAGAAAGAAATCCTGAGAACAGACACTCTTTTTGAGTAGCACGTCTAGTTCTGACTCCAACATCTGGATCACCAATAATCAACTCAAAAGGATGAGCTTTATTCCAGACAGTCTGTCTTGGAAGATTTGATCTTGATGATTCGCCTTGAAATTCATTGGGATGTTGTGTCCTGCTAGTTGATCCTTCAGCATCTCCCCCTGAGTTGTTGCCATGTTGACTTGAAGATTCTCCGTCAGTAGCAGTGGTATCTCCATTGTTGCCAAAGTTTCCATCACCATTACCTTGAGTATCATCATGACTAACAGGTTCTTCACCAGCAACAACCTCAAGTTCTTGATCATGTTCTGATTCTGAATCTGACATATCATCAAACTTCAGTTTCTCAGAAGGATCTTCAGTTTGGATACTAGGGAGTTTAGTGTCATCAAATGTAACATTGACACTTTCAGTTACTTTGTGTTGATCAATGATATACACCCTGTATGATCTTCTTCCATATCTAACAAAAATACCCTCATATGCCTTTGCCTCGAATTTACCACGACGATCATCTCCATCCTTGAGCACGAAGCATCTGGCACCAAATACATGAAAGTATTTGATAGAAGGTTTCTGTTCATTCAAAATCTCATAAGGAGTTTTCATGAAGCCTTTGTTGATTAGAGTTCGATTCTGAGTATAACATGCAGTATTGACAGCTTCAGCCCAAAAGTACATTGGAACACCTGATTCACTTAACATCGTTCTTGCAGCTTCAATCAATGTACGATTCTTCCTTTCTACCACTCCATTTTGCTGAGGGGTTCTAGGAGCTGAAAATTGTCTGGTAATCCCTTAGTCTGTACAGAATCCATTGAGAAGTAAATTCTTGAATTCTGTTCCATTATCTGACCTTATTGTTTTAACAGGGACATTAGAATCTAACTCGATCAACTTGATATGATCAATCACAACTTGTGGTGTTTCATCCTTAGAGTGAAGGAATAAAACCCACGTATACTTGGAATAATCATCAACTATCACAAGACAGTAACACTTCTTTGACATTGAAAGGACATTAACTGGTCCAAATAAATCCATGTGCAATAATTGCAGAGCACCAGTTATGGAGGATGTGTCAGTGCCTCTGTGACTTGCTTTCTTTGACTTTCCATTCTGGCAAGCCTCACATAGTCCTTCTGGGGAGAATTCCAGCTGAGGCAGACCTCTGACCAATTCTCTTTTGACAAGAGAATTCATTGTTTTGAAATTGAGATGAGAAAGTCTCTTGTGCCATAGCCAACTCTCATCTGACGATGCCTTTGCATAGAAACAATTGACTTCAGGATTGCTTCCAGAGTTCATGTCAGCTACGAACAAATTTCCTTTCCGGCTTCTCATCAAGGAGGGTTTTTCATTTTTCTTGTGCAGAATCTGACACTTCAGCTTGTCGAATAAAACATTGTAGCCGTTGTCACAGAACTGACTAATGCTAAGCAGACTGTGTTCAAGTCCTTGCACAACATACACATTTTCAATGATAACATTTCCAGCTAGCAAACAGCCATATCCCTCAGTTAAACCTTTGCTGTTATCTCCAAAGGTAACCACTGGGCCAGCTTTCTCAACCACATTTGATAACAGGGCTCTATCTCCGGTCATATGTCTTGACGATCCGCTGTCAAGAATCCACACTACCGCTTGTACCTGTTTAATGCCCTGCAATACAAATGGATTAGACCTTCTTCGGAACCCAAGCTTGGCTGGGTCCGGCATACTTGTAAAATTGGCCTTTATCAGGCAAAACAACATTCTTAATTTTAATGTTCTCAACTTTCTCAATGACTGGACAATAGACCTTGTGAACAGCCTTGACAAATTTCTATTTAGGCTTAGGCACAAATGTCTCCTTTCTAGCTTTAGGAGGACTAGCAGTCTTAGACCTATCATGCTTCCTATTATTCACATGCTGACGAGGAGTAGTCTTATCATTAGAAACATGCTTACCATTAAAATAAGCATACATCAAATTAAAAGCACAAGACATACAATCAGGAACACCACATGCTTTATGAGAGGGATTAACAATAGGCAACTTATGCATGGTAGACATGGCATTTGTGTTATCCAACTCATGTGTGTCTGAGTTAGTCTCAGTTGCTTTCATAACTTTGACTGGAACCTTTGACACACTTGACTTGGAAACAGCTTTCTCATTAGCATGATCTTCAGCACAGATTTCTTCTTGAATAATAAATGAGGTCTCATCAAATGGTTCAGCAATTGATTCTTTATAGAGGGGTTCATCAACACCCTTAAGCACATGTGGTACTTCCCTGCCTTTAGCACATACATGAGGAGGGGAGTTTATGCCTAATTTTCCAATAGCAATA